>NC_080022.1:139431863-139734894 GCF_030020395.1 Manis pentadactyla
ATTCCAATTATAAAATAAATTAGTCATGGGGACAGAAGTGCAAAATAGGGAATATAGTCAATAATAGTGTAATATCTTTATATGTTGACAGATGATAACTACACTTATTGTGATGAGCATTTAATAATGTATATAAGTGTTGTATCAGTATGTTGTACATATGAAACCAATATAATATTGTATGTCAACTATATTTCAATAAAAAACAATCCAGAACAAACAGAAAGAAATTGGACATGTGTTGTTACTGAGACTATAAATGACACTAGGTGTGATGAAGAATGGTATTCCTAAGACTTTAGGTCTTAGCATCATTACAGCTATTCAAGGAACTCAGGGTCCCATCAGTTTATCCTTTCATTCAACAATTTCATTCAAGAATACATCCAGTCTATTTGTTGAATGTAGTAGGATTCTGGATATATTTTTGATGGTAGAACTAACAGCTGGGGCATGTGATGTGAGGGAAAGAGAAGGTGCAGGGGTGTTTCTAGGTTATGTTTTCTATCCAAACCCCATGCTTGGGCAAAACTCACCTCTACCAAGGGCTAAGCAGATGCAGAGCAGAGTGTAAGCCTGATTCACCCTGAACAGGAGATGCACGTCTCTTGGAGGCTGCCCCTCCAGAAGGCTGGAAGGAGAGCAGGTAGGGTTTCTCCATGAAAGGCAGCTTTCTTGGCCATGGTCTGTGAAAGCGACAACATAGGAGGAAAGATGCCCTCACCTTCAAGGAGGTCACCCAGCTGGGCAGGAAGGCTTGTGAATGCACAGTTCTCAGAGAGGTTGACAGGCTGAATCCACTCAGATGTAGAATGACCTTTGAAGAAGAGAGCGTTCAGCTGAATGGTTGTTAGGAGACAGTGAACCAGGAGAAAGCTCTCTGGGCTACAGGAAACAGAGGGCCTGAGTGGAAGCCATCCTGGTCTGATGAGGAGACAAGACACAAAGGGAACATGACCTCAGATTTCATCCATGTCAGCAGTTATGACAAGTTAACAAACTTCCTTAAGAAAGAGGACTTGCTTCCATCAACATCAGTCACCACATCAACAAAAAGGACAAAAACCACATGATCATCTCCATAGATGCTGAAAAAGCATTTGACAAAATTCAACATCCATTCATGATAAAAACTCTCAACAAAATGGGTATAGAGGGCAAGTACCTCAACATAATAAAGGCCATATATGACAAACCTACAGCCAACATCATGCTTAACAACGAGAAGCTGAAAACTTTTCCTCTAAGATTGGGAACAAGACAAGGATGCCCACTCTCCCCACTGTTATTTAACATAGTACTGGAGGTCCTAGCCATGGAAATCAGACAAAACAGAGAAATATAAGGCATCCAGATTGGTAAAGAAGAAGTTAAACTGTCACTATTTGCAGATGACATGATATTGTAAATAAAAACCCTAAAGACTCCACTCCAAAACTACTAGAACTAATATCTGAATTCAGCAAAGTTGCAGGATACAAAATCAATACACAGAAATCTGTTGCATTCCTATACACTAATGATGAACTAGCAGAAAGAGAAATCAGGAAAATAATTCCATTCACAATTGCATCAAAAAGAATAAAATACCTAGGAATAAACCAAACCAAAGAAGTGAAAGACCTATACCCTGAAAACTACAAAACACTCTTAAGAGAAATTAAAGAGGACACTAACAAATGGAAACTCATCCCATGCTCTTGGCTAGGAAGAATCAATGTTGTCAAAATGGCCGTCCTGCTAAAGCAATCTACAGATTCAATGCAATCCCTATCAAAATACCAACAGCATTCTTCAACGAACTGGAACAAATAGTTTTAAAATTCATATGGAACAACAAAAGACCCCGAATAGCCAAAGCAATCCTGAGAAGGAAGGATAAAGCAGGGAGAATTACACTTCCCAACTTCAAGCTCTACTACAAAGCCACGATAATCAAGAGAATTTGGTACTGGCACAAGAACAGAGCCAAAGACCAGTGGAACAGAATAGAGACTCCAGATATTAACCCAAACATATATGGTCAATTAATGTATGATAAAGGAGCCATGGACATACAATGGGGAAATGACAGCCTCTTCAGCAACTGGTGTTGGCAAAACTGGACAGCTACATGTAGGAGAATGAAACTGGATCATTGTCTAACCCCATACACAAAAGTAAATTCAAAATGGATCAAATACCTGAATGTAAGTCATGAAACCATAAAACTCTTAGAAAAAAACATAGGCAAAAATCTCTTGGACATAAACATGAGTGACTTCTTCATGAACATATCTCCCTGGGCAAGGGAAACAAAAGCAAAAATGAACAAGTGGGACTATATCAAGCTGAAAAGCTTCTGTACAGCAAAGGACACCATCAATAGAACAAAAGGCATCCTACAGTATGGGAGAATATATTCATAAATGACAGATCCGATAAAGGGTTGACATCCAAAATATATAAAGAACTCATGCACCTCAACAAACAAAAAGCAAGTAGTCCAATTAAAAAATGGGCAGAGGATCTGAACAGACACCTCTCCAAAGAAGAAATTCAGATGGCCAACAGACACATGAAAAGATGCTTCACTTCACTAATCATCAGAGAAATGGAAATTAAAACCACAATGAGATATCATCTCACACCAGTAAGGATCGCCACCATCCAAAAGACAAACAACAAGACATGTTGGCAAGGTTCTGGAGAAAGGGGAACCCTCCTACACTGCTGGTGGGAATGTAAATTAGTTCAACCATTGTGGAAAGCAGTATGGAGGTTCCTTAAAAAACTCAAAATAGAAATACCATTTGACCCAGGATTCCACTCCTAGGCATTTACCCTAAGAATGCAGCACTCCAGTTTGAAAAAGACATATGCACCCATATGTTTATCACAGCACTGCTTACAAGAGCCAAGAAATGGAAGCAACCTAAGTGTCCATCAGTAAATGAATGGATAAAGAAGATGTGGTACATATACACAATGGAATATTATTCAGCCATAAGAGGAGAACAAATCCTGCCATTTGCAGCAACATGGATGAAGCTAGAGGGTTTTATGCTCAGTGAAATAAGCCAGGCGGAGAAAGACAAGTACCAAATGATTTCACTCATCTGTGGAGTATAAGAACAAAGCAAAAACTGAAGGAACAAAACAGCAGCAGACTCACAGAACCCAAGAATGGACTAACAGTTACCAAAGGGAAAGGGACTGGGGAGGATGGGTGGGAAGGGAGGGATAAGGGGAATAAAAAGGGGGCATTACTATTAGAGGACATAATGTAGGGGAGGGCATGGGGAGGGCTGTACAGCACCGAGAAGACAAGTAGTTATTCTACAGCATCTTACTAAGCGGATGGACAGTGACTGTTATGGGGTATGTGGGGGGGACTTCCTGATGGGGGAGTCTAGAAAACATAATGGTCCTCATGTAATTGTAGATTAATGATACCAAAATAAAAATAATAAATAAAATAAAAAAATAAAATAAAGAAAGAGGGCTTGCTTCAAACAGGGGAATTTCTGCATTTACTAAAATATAAGATAGAGAAAAAAATAACATATTCTCTGTCACATTGAAAAAGCATAGAAAACAGACCTCCGAGCATAGTAGGGTTCTTCCCCATCCCTGTTCACTTCCCTCTGAGGTTGGTGAGTATTTTCTTTAGGGTCCAGGAGCATTTTGTTTGCAGCCAAGGAGGCTTTCTGGGCAGAGATCAGCAGCCCAGTGACTGGTGCTGGGTGCCGGCGCCCAAGGGCTTATCTCAAGCCCCATTCCCTTCATTCTATAAAAAGCAGACAGGCAATAATCCCTTCCTACAGCTCATCCCTTCCTGTTCCGGGACTGAACAAGATACATTTCTTCTTTAATGAGTGTGTCCCATGCATGCAACCCCTCCCTGAGAACTGGGGAGGCCCGGCTAAATGCAGCATTTGAAATTAGCCTAGGAGTAATGAGAGTTTCCCTGGAGATGGGGAGTCAGTGACAGCCAATGACATGTAACACTTGTTAAGCACTCTCTAGGCAAGTTATTTTATATATCAGCTCAATCAATCTGTACAAAAGCCTGTAAGGTTGGTAATAATAGTAACTGAGACCTGATTAGATTTTACTATGCGTCAAGCATGGGTCTAAGTATTTTACATGTATTACCTCATTTACAAACAATAGTGGGTGCTATTTTAATCTCTGTGTTACGGAGAGGTAACTGAGGCACTAAGAGGTAGGTAACTTGTCCAAGGTTGTGTAGCTAATTGGAGGAAGTGCTGGGATTCAACCCTTGGCCATCTGGAGTCAGTCCATGCTCATAAATACTTCACTCTGAGAGTGAATGGCTGATTTGCAAAGCTATACAGTGGTGGAGCTATGATTTAAGCCAGGAAGTCTGATCCATGGGAGTGGTGGGACTCATCTGGGAACCCCCAACACCAGCAACCTCTGGGACATGCAATTTGTTGATTAGGTTAGTTGCTTTGGTGAGAAGGCAGAGGGTCTCTGTAGGAAGCCCTTGTCACCTTAGGAAATGTCCTCACTGACGGACTTCCCTAGTTTAACATAAGCCCAGTCTGGGTTTGAAATCATGGCAGTGGCATATCATCCATCTGTCTACAATGTCTCGCAGCACAGGGGCAGGAGTTCATTCTTGCTCTGAGCAGCAGCTACATCTCCCCATCCTGGATGCATTTGTCCACTCTCCACTTCACCAGCCACCTCACACTGCCTGTCCAAACAGGTTCAGGTTCTCTGGTCCAACTTGCCCTATTACAGAGTTCTGTCTCCCCACAAAGCCATGCACAGGCCATAGTCTCTTCCTCTCTCTTCCCTCCCTCTCGCTCCCTCTTCTCTCTTTCTCCCATTCCTCTAGTGTGTAAGGATGGCAATCAGCACAGTGGAAAGACGTGTGGAATTTGAGTCCAGGTGCATGTGTTATTTGGGTTATATATAAGTTTCTACTACTAACAAGCTTTGGAATCTTGGAGAGAGCAAAAAAGAAAGAAAAAAGAGGAAAGGAAGGAAGGGAGGGAGGAAAGAAGGAAGGAAAAGAGAAAGAAAAATAGGAAGCTAATGTTTACTTAAATATAAACTTTTTGTCAGGTATGTCACTCCATCTAACTCCATTATATGTTACTACATTATATGTTACATTTCAACTTTACAAAAATCTTGAAGATAATAATTTTATAAATTTAACAAAAAAGTTAACTTGTTTAAGTTCACATATGTAAGAGTTTCTTCTAAATGGAGAACTTGTTCTTTTTCTGCCAACCCCTGCCGTCTCCCAAGGCCCCAAGCCATCACCCGTCTCTCTCTCTCTTTATGTGTCTATCTATCCATCATCTATTCCTTTTCCCTTCTGTAATATGAGAGGCTGTGTTGCATCATGTCTAGGTTTCTTAGAGGGATAAGAGCCTGTAAATATCGATTCCTCTGCCTGGATCCACCTAAACAGCCTCCCTGTCTCTCCCCAGACTCTTCATTCCCACCTCTTTACCCCAATCACTTACCCTCTGATCCTCCTCTGTTTTCAAGTTCTGCCCCTCAATCTTCCCGTTGCTCAGAGTGGAGAACCTCACCATTCTACTTCACTACCACTCCCCGAATCCAAGCATCACTCAGCCCCTCGTTCTCCTGTCAACAAGGAAAACCTACATGAAGACCATGAATGACCCTCACCCTCCCTTACCAGATGTTGGCTGGGGAGTCCCACCTTTCTGCGAGCACTCTGGTGGTTTCTGGGTGGGGGGGTGGTTTGTAGAGAGGGGAGTGAGTGCTAAGCTGACCCAAGGTGGCCTGTCTCCAAAAGGTCTATAAAGGAGTGAGGCAGGGCTGAGGGAGTCTGCCCCAGTGCTCTCTCCCTTTGGGAGCTACGAGCACCCTAAACAGAACTCTCTCAGGGATTGACAAGAAGCCAGAAACACACAAACAACCTCAGTTCTCAAGGGTTTATCTCAGCTGCCTAATTTTTTGGACTCTAATGTCCAAAGAAACAGTAGGTCAATATAGAACAATCCTTTGTTCTTTCATATAAAATTTAGAAATAGCTTGCTAATTTCTATGAAACACATGCCAAGATCTGTGGATCAATTTAGGAAGGACTGACATATTACCAATGTTGAGTTTTGTTTGATCCATGAACATGACATATCTTTTAGGTCTTCCTATATTTCTCTCAGCAATGTTTTGACATCATTTCAGGCTTCTAAGTTCTCCAAGATAGAAGGAAAGGTGTGTAGACACCATATTACAGATAAAAATAAGGTCCTGGGACTTAGCTGACTTGCTAAGGCCATAATGTAGGTCCATGGTGGAGCTCAGTCTGGGTCTAGCTAGGCTGATTCTGGTACTTTTTCCTCTCACTTATTTTTCATATTGAGTTTTTAAAAAAGTATAACTTTAAAAGTTTGGGTTGACAAGGTATAATTTTAATTGTAAAGTTTGATGAGTTTTGATAGAAGTATACAGTCATGTATTTGTCACCTCCACCAATATATAGACTATGTCAACCACTCCAGAAGGTTCCCTTTTGCCCCTTTGCAGGCCATCCCCTCTCCACACCATAGCTCTTGGCAACCTCTGATCTGATTTCTGGTCCTATGGTTTTGCCATTTTCAGAGTGTCATAGACGGAATCATACAATCTGTAGACATTTTATAATTGGCTTCATTCAGTTAGCATGACACTTTTGAGGTTCATGCATGTGGGTTGTACCAGCAGTCCAGCCCTGTTTTCACTGAGCAGTATTCCATTATATGAATGCATTGCAATTTTCATACTAGCCTTCAAGAGAGAAATCTATGCCTCTGACAATAATGTTGGCTGAAATCTTAAATGAAAATAGTGATTGTATGTTGGTAGCTAACATTGTGACACCTGGGTTCTTTGAGGGTAGAGGCTAAGTTTTTCTGTCCCCATTGTCCAGCATAGTGCTGGACATTTAATAGTACTTCAATAAGCACTTGTTGGGTAAATGAATAAATGAAAAAAATTTATATACATTTATTAATTTAAACCTCACATGAGCATTGCAAGATAGTCAGGGCTGGTTTTCAGTGTTTGAAGGTTCCATAGGTAAGAGATTCTTAAATCTCTGGGCTTCATAATAAGCTTCATAAAACTCTGTCATTGCAACCCAAACATTTTACTATAGTTTTCTGTGCATTGTAAGTTCCCTGAGGGCAAGTGTTAAACCAATACAGCCAGCTTTAACAATTCATTGTTAACAATTGAATCAATTAATAACAAAATAATTTGTTAGCAAAAGAAATGACTGGGAGGTAAAAAATTACTAGAACTCAGTACTTAATTATTATATTCTACTGTATTTATTTCAATAAATACTTCAATAAGTACTTTTCCTAATCAATCCCTATATCAATAAACAGGAAATCAATAATTTCTGTTATAACCACTTCACTTGTCACATTCCTTTGTATCTCAGTCATCTGCTATCTCTTTTCTGGGGGCATCTTAACCCTCTTCCTTCTTGTTGGTGTTCAAGTACCAGCATATAAACACTCAGCTCCTCTCATCTTCAAACAAAACCCAAACAAGGTCTAAATCCCCCTTAGTCTTCTGTTTCTCCATCACCTACCTTAGTACTTCCATTTACCCAGTCAGAGCTGAACTTCTCCCAAGAGTTCTCTTCCTCTCCTGACTTCTCACTCACTCAGTAACCCCACTGCACTGACCTCCCACCCCTGCCAGAGGGCCCCGAAAGAGGCCACACTCTCCCTGGAATGAACTCCTCCCTAGTCAACCTGGCAAATGTCCATGCATCTTTTAACCCGTGGCTCTATCTCCATCTCATCTGGATGCCTTTTCTCAATACCCTCATTCTCCTGGCAGAAAAGCCTGACCCCGTGCATGAAGCTGCCCAGCGCCCACCACCTGTAACCCTCTGTGTGCTTCTGTAACCTGGCCTTTTTGGCCCCCCTCTAACATCAAGAAATCCCCTTGAGGAGGCCAGAGCTGTGTTTTACATTCCTCTCCATCTCAATATTGTTTTATGTGCTCAATGAAGGCTTTTTGAATCAATTAATAATATGTTTCTCAAGTCAATAACTTCTTTGAGTCGTGCTTTTATGGAAATGCCAGATCCAGCTTAGTATCAGGTCCCATTTAGTGACAAGTCTATACCTTTTTTCTCTCCCTAGATAATGCCTAACTATTGAGACCATCTTCCCAAAAGCAAGGCAATGATTCATCCCATTAGCATTGCTTGAGTCCATTTTAAGTGCTGGTGGAAGTTACCTGTATTGTAAGTTTAGGGTTCAGACAGAACCAGGAAACTCAAGCAACAAACATATATTACCAATAAAAACAGTTTTAAATAGTGTCAAATGTCCCAAAGAACAGGACACCAACTGTTTAGATCAAGGATGATGAACTCAAATGCCTGTAAGGGCCAGGCAGATGATACAGGAGGTGAGAGACTTTGGCAAACTGGCAAATACTTGCTCTTTCCAAAGAGGGCCATGGAAACAGCTGTAGATGATTGCTGCCATTGAGAATGTGGGTCTGCTGGCAGGCTTCATTTTATAAGAAGATCTGGAAACCATGGGAAATATGATTATTTCTATTTTTAAATATTGTAAACTTCAATTCTGTGCTCTGGATATAACTAAGGGACTTTCTAGATGTGATGCCAAAACCAGATACTAATACCTTATAGGTGAAAAGATTGAGCAATTAGACCATGAATACATTTAAACCTTCTATAGGAAAGGAACATCATATTTGCAATATTTACGAACCAAAGAAGTGATGTCATTAAGTTACATGCTTTTCCAAGTTTATAAGAAAAAGATCTTAGAAATACACACACACACATTAAACTATACTAGTGATGAACTAATTTAGAATTAAAAAAGCACTGAGTTATAACATTTGGCCTATCGTTTTAGCAAAGAGAAGTGATTGGTAATAGGCGTCAATTTGTTCAAACTTTTCTGAATGGCAATGTGACATGTTTTCAAGTGCTTTGAAAAAGTTCATATCCTTTGACCTGGGAATTCTACTCCTGGGAATTCATTACTAGCAAATACTGCACAGATGAATGTACAAGGATGCTTGCTGCAGCATTCCATATAACGAGATTACTTGAACCAACACTGATTCACTTACAGGTTGTTGTTAAATTTACTTTGTTCCATTCATTCAAAAGAATACTGCAACCATAGAAAAAGATGAGGAAGATCTATATTTAATGTCAAAGAAAAATATCCACCTACATTATTAAGTGAAAAGAGTAGATTACAGAACTTTTAGGTATATTTTTGTGAACATATATTAAGTAGGACAATTTTTGAAACAGTTATATGCTTAATGTCCATAGGATTATCTCTAAATGAAAAACTTATGGGAAATTCTGATTTTATTTTTTTTGAATTTTCTAATGTTTTATGAAACATGCATTTTTATTGCATTATGGAAAAAGCTGTTTAAAGTAATAAGCTGAATAAATGGAATGTCTTCTTACAGCAATGCAGAATGTGAGGGCTGGTTTCAGGTTTACATCAGAGATGGCAAAGATCTCCATTCATTCAGCAATTCTTCCAAATAAGCCAGATTCCTTTCTCTAACTAACCTTATTACACATATTTTTGTTTTGCTTGTCCAATAATGAAAATGCTCTACCTTGTCACTATGACTTTTCTAAATAGTACCTATTCTTTCAGACTTGAATTTTAAAATTTGTTTTTGTTTGTTGGTTTGTTTGTTAAAAGTGGCTGTCACCAATTCCTTCATTTCCACCAGCTGCCCTGGAACAAACTATAAATTGGTCAAAGGAACAAAAACTTCTCAAGTCATATTTTCACTTTACTTAAATAGTTATTCCATAACACTGACCTTCCTTTTCTTTCTCAGTCCCTTTGTTGCCCATCTCCCCACCACACCTGACAGATGTCCTTCCTCCTTGAAATGATTTATTGTCACTCTTGAGGAGGCAGTACTTAAAAATGCAGCTTGCCTAGTTTCAAATCCCAGCTCAGATGTTCATTAGCTATGAGACTTTGGGCAAGTTACTTAACCTCTCTGAGGTTTATCTTGTTAAAAATTTAATCTATAAATCTGTATCTACCTCATCGGGTTGTTAAGAGGATTAAATCAGTTAACAGATGTCAGTCACTTAGAACAGTGGCCATCGTGGGGTTATCACAATGTAAGTGACTTTTCATTTTCATTGTACTTTCCTTGCTAAGCCAGTCTCTGACACCCATCTGATACTCACATTCCATTTGCACTAATCACAGTACCTCTTGGGAGCAGTAAGGGAGCCAGGACATTCGTGAAGGCCCGGGGAAGGGGTCTCACTCGGGGTCTCGCCTCCCCGTGAGCACCCGCCGCAGGGCGCCCTGCACGTCAGGGTTCCGGAGGCTGTAGATGAGCGGGTTCAGCATGGGGCTGACGATGGTGTTGAGGATGCCAATCCCCTTGTCCTTGTCTGAAGCCTCCACTGAGCCCAGCCGCATGTAGCTGAAGACGCCTGTCCCGTAGAAGATGCCCACCACCGTGAGGTGGGAGCCGCACGTGGAGAAGGCTTTCTTCCTGCCCTCGGCGGAGCGGATGCGCAGGACCGCGGCTGCCACGTGTGTATAGGACACAGAGATGAGGCCCAAGGGAGCCACACCCATGAAGGCTGCTGCTACGAAGAGCAGCTTCTCATTGAGGCGCGTGCTGGAGCAGGAGAGCTGGAAGAGCTGGGGCAGGTCGCAGTAGAAGTGATTGATCACATTGGGACCGCAGAATGTCAGAGTAGCTAAGGCAACTGTTTGGGTCAGTGCATTGGTGAAGGAAAAGACACATGACATGACCGCCAGGGATTGCTGGATGCCCCGGCTCATGCGTGTGCTGTAGGTGAGGGGCTGGCAGATGGCCAGGTAGCGGTCATAGGCCATGGCTGTCAGCAGGAAGCAGTCCATGCCAGCCAGCAGGTGGAAGAAGAAGAGCTGCGTGAGGCAGGCCTTATAAGGAATGCTTCTGTTCTTGGACAGGAGATGCCTCAGCATGGCAGGGACAGTGACATTGATGCACCCCACATCCAGCAAGGACAAGATCCCCAGGAAAAAGTACATGGGGGTGTGGAGCTTGGGTTCAGTGAGGATGGCAGCCAGGATGCTGAGGTTGCCACCAACAGTAGCTGCATAAGCGAGAAGGAAGATGGTGAAGAGGATGGGCTGGAGAGCTGGAGTCTCTGTTAAGCCCAGCAGGACAAACTCAGTGACAACTGAACCATTTCCTGAGGCTCCCAGATCCATGGCCCTTTTCCACCAGCATTAGGATTGAGCAAAGCTAGAAGGCGCTGGTGGCAGTAACAGGAGAATGAGATCTTGATAGCAAGCACCACGTGTAGCAATGCCCAGGGCTGGGATGCAAGGACACAGAAAATTTAACAGGAAGTTAAAGATTGAGACACAGTAGGAAAAGTCTTGATAAATCTGACACTTAATGGGTAAGAACAGTGGCCCTGGACAGACTCAAACTGAGAGAGATGAACTGACATAAAAAGGGGAGCAAATGTAATGTTTGAAAACTGAAGGGAAAGATTATTTTCCTGAGACCAAAGATTCAGGAAGAAAACTCCAAGGCTACAGATGGTGGCGTGGCCAGAATTTGGGTACCCAGAGGGTGAGAGGGAGGCTTCAGAGGATGGGGAGGGGAAGACATGCTCCCTCAACCTGTGTCACCATTTTCTCCACATACACATGTCATCATATTTGGTGGCAGTAGCGTGATGCCTGCCGTTGCCCAGGTCATTAAGATATTAACTTGTGAAGCCATGAGGCTTAGACTGGGCTTTTCAAAAAAAAAGTGAAATGAAATGAAATGATAACAGCAAAACTAAACGAGAAGATATCATTCAGGACATCTCCAGTACCAGAGGTGGTGACAACCAGCCTTTTCAATTTCCTATATAAAAAGATTATGCTGCATTTCTCCATATACAGTCTGGGAAATTTGGGCTCCAAAGTATTAACCTTTGACTGAATAAGAAAAATGTAAAAAGAGCTTTTGGGCAGGGTGAGAGCTTCCAGGCATAAGCTCCCAGATGCAATAGGCAGATACCAAGTCACTTTGCTTCAGCGGTTCCCAAATGAACTGTCTCACACTAGATAAACAGATGCCCAGACTCCTCAGATACCCTGCCTTCCCTTCTGCCTCCAATTCTACCATCACTTATTTTCTTGCTGTTCTGTCTCCTCGCTCTAACTGCACATCATCTAACCCCCTTACCATCACAGACCTGAACCCCAGATAAGGTCAAAGCAGGTGACAGTGCAGTGACCTACCCACACATATGATCAGTTACACAATCCTTTCCCCAGCAGGCCCACTAATAAAATGCACAGTGATCTGTCTCAACCTCTGGCTGAGGGATGGATATTTAAGTCACTCACATGGGGTCTACCCTGAATAGGAAAAGGTTGGAGTTGGAGCTCCCCAAAGGGCAAAAGGCATGAGCAGAGGAAGACACTTCCTGATGACTGATGTTGAGAACCACGTCCTCAAGGCCACAGTGTGGCAACCGCCATCTGAGGCTCTGGCCCCTTCCGCATGGACCTGTATCCACCTCATCGGTGGTGGGGCAGAGCCATGGGACAAGCACCATGATGAACTTTTCCTGCCTATCATGAAAAATGCTGAGATACAAACAGTATAGTAAGAACAGGATGAACCCCATCTTAAGGCTAAGATTCCATTTTAAAAAGCAGAGAGTTGAGAAGTAGGATTCCTCACATATTCTCTGGTAATCAGATAATAAGCCACCCAATCTTGAGGCAGGGCAGGCAGTCCTAACTGATATGTCCCCACTGCTGGAGGGAAACCACTATCTTGGAGAAGAACAGAATCAATAAATCCCTTGTGTTAAGTTTATCTTACAGAATTATCCAGAGGACTGACTGTGGATGAGGACATGGTGTCCTTCTGTAGAGAGAGGCATCCTGAGAGCACAAGTCAAGCCTGTGCCCAACAAACCCCCCTTTGTCCCTCCTTGAAAGTCTTAAAAAGACAGAATCCCCAGCACACTCCTCTATGAGGATGCCAGCACTTTCTTTTCTTTAAGTGTGTACCTTTAAATAAAGCTTTCTCACTGCTCAACTTACCGCATTTTATCTTTTTACTATTTCATTCTATTTCCAAGTCTCCATTTTACCCCCGAAAACTAGGAAGGGGCTGCTGAGAGCTCGGATTTGGGCCTGCGGGTTGCCGTCACCCAGGTGACCCGGAGGGGATTGCAGCTGCAGGGACCTGCCTGAAAATCTCCTTTCTTTGGGACATTTTCAGAATATAATCTCACTCCATCCTGTGCCCCATGGCTTCCTGAGTCCTGGGGTGGCAGGGGCTGGTTCCCACGCCATGCAGATCCAAGCAGACACAGGACACCAGATGACCCTGGCTTTACAAGTCGGCAAGGGAATGTGCCCTAGGCCGAGGACTTTCCCTCTTTACGTTCTTTTTCTCTGCTGCCTGTAAGGCAGCTGCCATTCCCTGCTGTTCTCACTTTAATGAATTCCTTCCTTACCTACACTCATCTAACCTGCTCGAGAATTCTTTCTTGGTCAGAGTAAAAAACCCTCTCTCATCCAGGTTGAGGTTTCACCTGGTGCACAGGGAGAGGCCTCCCCAGACGCAGCTGTCCGACAACATGCCCATCACCTCAAACCCAGTCTCTCCACATCTGAACCAACCTTCTTCTTTCTCAGTCTTCTCTTGACTTAAATGTTTGGTAACAGCCTGGGACCCCCTCCCACTTACTGAAGCTGGACACCTTAGTTATCACTGATTCCTTCTCGCACTAACCTATCACATCTAAGCATTCAAGTCCCACTGTGGGGAAGGCAGAAGCCATTCCAGAGCCCAGAAGATGAGCTTCACTTGTACAGAAATCAAGCTGTAGAGTTACAGCGAGGGGTCTCGGGAGGGCACTCACCCAGTCAAGGGAATGGGCACATCCTGGGCAGAGGAGAGCTGGTCATGCCAGCCCAGAGGCCCCCACGGAGGAGAGAGCTTTTTGTAAAGGACAGAGAGACAAAGAACCAAACAACTCGGCTGACATCATTTTCACTTTGGGATTTTTTTTCTCCTCCCCTTTTTTACCACTGGGGGCCTCAGAAATTAGCACCTTCCAGAGGGAGCAAAAGCCAGATATACACCTGCCTTTGCCACGGACATAATGATCTCTAGAACCTTTAAAATGTTTCGCACTTCTTCAAGATGTTTCCAAGTATGACCTTCACAGATATGGGAAAGTTCATTCATTTATTTAACAAAAAAATTTTTGAGTACCTAATATGAACCTACTCTCTAATCAGCATTTTATAGAGTCAAAATTATTCTCAGAAAGTCTTAAGGTGCAATAAAGGTGACCCAATGTTAGGGTTGGGGTTGGGACTTAGGGTCTCTGGTTTCACCCAGCCTGTCATCTCGGGAAGGGGAGTGGGGAGCAGCAGTGACTTGTGACTCCGTGGCCTTGCCTGCAGCATGCGGCCCGGGTGGGAACAGAGCTGGGGCAGGACTGGCATCTGCATTATCCCTGGGCCACATCCCCTCCGTCGTCTCACAAGGTCACATCTCCCATCACAGCTCCCTTTAGCCATCCTCAAACTCAGCTTCTCTTCTTGCCTTTTCTCTGCTTCCACAGTATAATCCAGACCCTGTAGTACCCTGACTCTAAATGTTTTCCAGCCTCAGGGCCCCCAACACCATAAAGGAAGATAAAGGTTTAGAATATCCTCTAGACCAGGACAACCCTCCTTTTGCTAACTCCTGAAGGCGGCTTTAGGCATCAAGTATAACCTCTACCAATCAGTTCATTATTAAGAAAGCCTTCCCATTGGCTCTCATCAGCAAGTTTGGGAGATGCTCCTTGCAGGTCAGTTGAGAAGCTTCATAGTGGCTCAAGGTTGCCATGGTCTAAGAAGGAGTTGGCAGGGAGTTAGGATGAGTTGAGATCTCTGTTGACAGCTGTCCATGGAAGGCAAACTCTAGGTTACAGAGTCCAAAGGGAGTCCCCCCACCTCCCCTTGACATGACTAAGGCTGTGTCCTCTGCCTGGTAAGTCTCATCTCACACCCTGGTAACCCAGGGCCCTCCATCCTTGAAGACTCATCCCAGGTCTTCCCTCTTCATTAAACAGTAAACTGCTCATGAGCCCCTGGGCTGGGTGTCCTTCCTCTATCCTCCCAATCTGGAGGCAATGCATGCAGATGATCCTCAATTTTTATCTCCATCCCACATACCAAACTGGTGATCTTGTTGGGGAGAAAGAAATTTCCTCCACCCCTTAGGTTCTTCTAGCTGTCAACAGACTCAAGTTGACATAAGACAGATTAACAGGATGTATAGAATCTAAACACAGTCTGGGAGAATGAGGTGTATGTGTCATCCTGAACCAATGAGAAGGTGGTAGGGGTCTGAGGCTTCAAAGGAAAATGCAAGTAATTCACAGGAATATGAAAAGAGTAAATGTTTGGTAAACAAAATACTTGATGGGACCAAAAATAATGGGACACAGAAATTTTAACAACCAGGCTTTGTCACACTCCTTCCTGTCTATCACGCCTAGTTTACATGATTAGCTATCTACGGTGACAGCTCTCCTCCCGGAGCAGTTCCTTCATCCAAGTTCTTCCCACGCAGTTGTGTGTGTGTGTAGGGGGAGGTCAAAGTACCTCCCTGAGACTTTTGGGCCTTGATGGTTTTCAGTTCAAAATAAGTTGCATGCCCAAGTGACACATCTTAGGGCAGCCTGTCCTTGGTTCCTACCTGTGTGTTGGGCATTTCTCGGACCCCCAAGCTTAACATGTACAAAACTGAATACATCATAAAGAAATTGAAGAAGACACAAATAAATGGAAATCTATCCCATGATCATGGAAAGGAAGAATTAATATTGTCAAAATGACCATCCTGCCCAAAGCAACTTATAGATTCAGTGCAATCCCTACCAAAATACCAAGGGCATTATTCAATGACCTAGAGCAAATAATCCTAAAATTCATATAGAACCACAAAAGACCCTGAAGAGCCAAAGCAATCTTGAGAAAGAAGAACAGAACTGAGAGCATCAAGCTCCCTGACTTTAAGCTATACTACAAAGTTATAGCAATCAAAACAGTATGGTACTGGCACAAGAACAGACACATAGATCAACGGACCAGAATAGAAAGCCCAGAAATCAACCCATGAATATATGGTCAATTAATATATGGCAAAGAAGCCGTGAATATACAATGCAGAAAAGACAGTCTCTTCAATAAGTGGTGTTGGAAAAACTGGACAGCTACATGCAAGAGAATGAAACTGGATTACTAACTCCATACACAAAAGTAAACTCAAAATGGATTAAAGACCTAAATATAAGACATGAAACCATAAAACTCTTAGAAGAAAACACAGGAAAAAATTTCATGAATGTAAGCATGAGTAATTTTTTCTGGCTGTATCTCCCCAAGAAAGGAAACAAAAGCAAAAATGACCAAGTGGGACTACATCAAACTAAAAAGCTTCTGTACAGCAAAGAACACCATGAACAAAACAAAAAGGCAACCTACAGTATATGGGAGAATGTGTTCACAAATGATATATCTGATAAGGGGTTAGCATCCAACATACATAAAGAACTTATATGATTCAACACCACAAAACCAAATAACCCAATTAAAAAATGGGCAGAGGACCTGAGTTGATATTTTTCTGAAGAAGAATATACACATGGCCAACAGGCACATAAAAAAGGTGCTTCACATTCTTAATCATCAGAGAAATGTCAATAAAAATGACAGTGAGATATCACTTCACACCAGTTAGAATGGCCACAATTCAAAAGACAAGAAATAACAAGTGTTGATAAGGATGTGGAGAAAAGGGAACCCTCCTACACTGCTGGTGGGAATGTAAAATAGTTCAATCATTGTGGAAAGCAGTATGGAGGTTCCTCAAAAAACTAAAAATAGAAATACCATTTGACCCAGGAATTCCACTTCTAGGAATTTACCCTAAGAATGCAGGAGTCCACTTTGAAGAAGACATATGCCCCCCTATGTTTATTGCAGCACTATTTACAATAGCCAAGAAATGGAAGCAACCTAAGTGTCCATCAGTAGGTGAATGGATAAAGAAGATGTGGTACATATACACAATGGAATATTATTCAGTCATAAGAATAAAACAAATCCTACCATTTGCAACAACATGGATGGCGCTAGAGGGTATTATGCTCAGTGAAATAAGCCAGGTGAAAAAAGACAAGTATCAAATGATTTCACTCATCTGTGGAGTATAAGAACAAAGCAAAAACTGAAGGAACAAAACAGCAGCAGACTCACAGAACCCAAGAATGGACTAACAGTTACCAAAGGGAAAGGGACTGGGAAGGATGAGTGGGAAGGGAGGGATAAAGGGAAAAAAGGGGCATTACTATTAGTAGACATAATTTAGGGGGGTGCACGGGGAGGGCTGTACAACACAGAGAAGACAAGTAGTGATTCTATAGCATCTTACTATGCTGATGGACAGTGACTGTAATGGGGTTTGTGGGGGGGGGGATTTGATGATGGGGGGAGTCTAGTAACCATAATGTTGCTCTTAGAATTGTAGATTAATGATACAAAAGTAAATAAACAAATAAATAAAAACTAAAAGTAGAAATACCATTTGACCCACTGTGGAGGGCTGGAATAAGATCTCTTCCAGAAGTGATATCACTGGTCATGAGATCACCAGATGTGAGATCAGCTGGAAGTGACAGCACCAGAAGTGACATCATTGTGGGCGGCTCACAGGAAGTGAGCCTGTGCATATAAACTCTACTGTGAAATAAATCTGCATCACTTGTCCACCGTCAGTGGTCAGTGAATCCCTGTCATCCCAACTTTGGTTTCTGTGTCTTTCTTGCTCTCTCTGTGTTCTTCTTAATCTCTTCATCCACTCCTCTCAGGTTCAGCTGGTTTACAGAGCTGGCCTCCACAACCCAAAAATTCTACTTCTAGGAATTTACCCAAAGAAAACAAAATCTCTGATTTGAAAAGATATATGCACCTTGGTATCTATTGTTGCATTATTTACAATAGCCAATATACTGAAGCAACCAAAGTGTGCATCAATAGATGAATGGATAAAGATGTCATACATATGCACAATGGAATATTATTCAGCCATAAAAAAGGGAATCCTGCCATTTGCAACAACATGGATGGACCTATAGGGTATTATACTAAGTGAAATAAGCCAGGAGGAGAAAGACAAATACCAAATAATTTCAGTCATTTGAAGAATATCAAAACAAAACAAAAATGAGTTAAAAAGCAGAAGACTCATAGACAGAGAAATGACTGATGGTTACCATGGGGGAAAAGTTAGGATGGGTGAGTGAAATAGATAAGGGGATTAAGAGGCACAAAATCTCAATCATAATATGAATTAGTCATGGGGATGAAAATACAGCCTAGAGAATACAGTCAATAGTTCTGTAACATCTATGTTGACAGATAGTAACTACACTAGTTGGGGTGAGGATTTAATAATGTGTATAACTGTCAAGTCACTATGTTGTATATACTTGAAAACAATATAATAATTGTATATCAACTATACTTCAATACGAAAATTAAACAAAAAGTACATCACATTTGCCCCATTGTACAAAAAGCACAGACACGTGCATGCATACACACACACAGAGAACCACATGGCTTATTGTGGAAAGATTACAAGCAGAGAAGTAGCAGAGCACAGTGATCCCCTGACTTGTCCCTATCCCACATGGGTGGGGTTAAGGGTGAGCATCCCTAGACTGGACACAGATGGCAAGCTTTCCAGTAGGGGGCACTCCATCCCCCTCAACACTGTATGTGTATTAATAGGACTTGGAAGTGGGAGTGGAAACATCTAAGCAACCACCTAACAGCCAAGTGCCTCTCAGATGAGGAAATAAGCTTGTTAAAAGGGGATGCGTCCAGTGAAGCTCAGCCTGGGTTGTCAGCCTGTTCTTCCATTGAGCTGCTGAACCAACTTCTTGCCAAGCTACAGAAAGGGAGGAGGAAATGAGGATCCAGATCTCTTCATCTTCCAAACCGGAGTCTCCTTCTCTCACTGCTTAGAGGAGATGGGAATATGCCATTCATTTTTTTAGCAATTATTGATTGCTGAAAGTACTATTTGCCAGGCAATGTGCTCGTCAAGAAGTGACCAGGACAGACATGGTCCCAGCCCACACGGAGCTTACTACCTCATGAAGAAAGCAGGCCTTAACAATAGTTATCCTAATCTCTGTGCATATGCATGTACATACTCACAAACACATGCACCACACAAGCACTGTTGTGTTTACACAAAGGCATGATGCTGAATAAAATTTATTTTCAGTTTTTAAAACTGCATTTGTACTTCAGCTTCATGTAATGTATTAGTCTTTAAAATTTTGTAATGACTTTCTAATAGTCCATCATTTGCTTTTGCCAAAATTAATTTAACTACTGGATACTTTCCAGTTTTTCACTATTTGAATAATAATGCAACCAAGTCTCCACATCTCTGATTTTCGTCCTATGTCCTGAGTAGTTTTTACCCCCAATTTGTGCAAAGACCTTGTGTCATCCATTGATATTCTACATCCCTTATTTTACACCAATATCATCCACAGATATTCTACATCCATTGATACTCTAGATTCTCAAGGCTGGATTCCTTGTTAGCTCATGACAAAAGTATAAATTACTTAATTACCTATTTTGTATAATTATAATTACTTATATTTTATATTTGTATAAATATATTTTGACAGGAAAACAGGTATTCTTCATATCCCCCACCTATATTCTTCATATTCTTTGCCTATATCCTTGTTTTTGTTTTTGTTTTTCTTTTTCTAAGGCACATTTATTATCAACTCAACAGTTGGTTCCTTTTTTTAAACTGTAATTCAGTTAATATGCAATACTGTGTTGTATTCCTGAAACCTACATCATTGTTTTGAGACGAGTTTTAACTGGCTTCAAGACCTGATGACTTGCTTATTAACAGAGGTATTTTAATTCAGTTAACTATGAAGGAGAAATGAAAAAAAGATTCAGTATGTAAACATGTGGCAGTTCAAAGCCCTCATGTAATAAAGATCAGCCAGCGGGAAGGAAGCGAATTTGCTTGAGTTTTTAGACTATTTAATTTATATTGGGATTTAGGAGGATGAAGTTGATTATCTTTGTGTTAATGAGCTCATATTTCCGTACAAATGATAGTGATACAGATCTTAGTAAACAGGCTGCCCCTTGCTGCAACGCCCAGACTTCAGCTCACACGAGAGCTGAAAAAAGTCTACAATGCTTCTGTCTTATGTTTTATTTGATTAATAATACTTTGACCGCTAGTATTATTTTTAATGGGTTTCATAAATAAAATACTAACATAACAACATTGCGTATGTAATGGTGTTCTCAGCTTGAGAATGAAAGTTACTTTGCCTTAGAATCAGGACACCTGGGCCACTGATAGGAGGGTCCCGCTGAGGTCAGCTTGCATGAAGGATAGTTGCGCCTCCTAGAGGCGGGCAGAGAGAGCTGTTGTGCCCAGTCCCAAGGGCAGGGGGTAGAATATCAGAGGGAGGCTCATCTTCTGGTGTCATCCTCCCACCTCCCGACTCACACGGGGTTCAAGGAAGAGAGAGTTTCAATGAAGAGGTAATGACTACAAAGTTTTCTTGATTATCCCCTTATTGGCCGGGAAGTTACTTAAAATTTCCCCTCATGCGTACGGCTCTTCCACATTTAGAACAGATCCTTAGAAGTGGCTTCAAAGGTTATGAAGATTGATATATTTGACAGCAAGGTGTTTGGCCAGTTCCTCTATTTAAGGATAGACTTTCTGCCAAACATTTTATTATAAACACTTCCAAACACATGGCAAAGTTCAAATAATTATACAGTGAACACCCATGTGCCCATCATCTGGATTTTGCCATTATAATTTTTATTGTACTTATTTTGTCTCATATCTATTCATTAATTCATCCCTTTGTCCATCTATCACTCCATCTCCCTCTCATGCATTTCAAACTATAGACGTCAGTACAATGCCCTCTAAATACTTCAGTATGCATATCATTAACATGAGTTCAAAATTTGTTTACAGCTCTTTTTATGCAAGAAAGACACAGACTATATAATTATATGATATTCTCAAAAAGACAAAACTGTGGTGATGGTGAAGACATCAGTGTTTCTAGGGGCTGGAGTGGACAAATGGGACTGAGTACAATGGACATGAAGGAGCTTCCTGGAGTGATAGAAATATTCTATATCTTGATGGGGTGTGGTATACAATTGTAGATATCAGTCAATACTCATAAAACTACACATCTACAAAAGGTGAATTTTACTCTACAAATTATACCTAAACACACCTGACTTTAAAAGAAGAAGAATAAAGCAATAAAGCAGATATCTCACTTGCTACCCAGTTTATGAAATAAAACATTCCATTGCCTTTGAAGAACCCTGCATGTCCTTCCTTAATCCTATTCCTCTATCTCCTTGCTCAGGCAATATAATTCTGCAGGAAAAACTTTTTAAATCCTTTTAATACATATATATGATTTTCTTCTTTTTTTATTATTTATTTATTTATTTATTTATTTATTTATTTATTTTATTTTTTTAGATAATTATTTTTTACTGAAGGGTAGTTGACGCACAGTATTACATCAGTTTCAGGTGTACAACACAATGATTCAACATTTATATACATGATAATTCTAGGTACCAGCTATCACCGTACCAAGTTGTTACAATATTTTGACTATATTCCTTATGCTATACATTACATCCCGGTTACTTACTTATTTTACAATTGGAAGTCTGTATTTTTTTTGTGTGTGTGAGGGCATCTCTCATATTTATTGATCAAATGGTTGTTAACAACAATAAAATTCTGTATAGGGGCGTCAATGCTCAATGCACAATCATTAATGCACCCCAAGCCTAATTTTCGTCAGTCTCCAATCTTCTGAAGCATAACGAACAAGTTCGTACATGGAGAACAAATTCTTACATAGTGACTAAGTTACATGGTGAGCATTACAAGGGCACTCATCATAGAAGCTTTCGGTTTTGCTCATGCATTATGAACTATAAACAGTCAGTTCAAATATGAATACTCATTTGATTTTTATACTTGATTTATATGTGGATACCACATTTCTCTCTTTATTACTATTATTTTTAATAAAATGTTGAAGTGGTAGGTAGATACAAGATAAAGGTAGAAAACATAGTTTAGTGTTGTAAGAGAGCAAATGTAGATGATCAGGTGTGTGCCTGTAGACTATGTGTTAATCCAAGCTAGACCAGGGCAATAAAACATCCACGTATGCAGAAGATTTCTCTCAGAACAGGGGGGGCGGTGAGGTTCTAAGCCTCACCTCTATTGATCCCCATTTTCTCACCTGATGGCCCCCCTGCGACTGTGCCTGTCTTAGGTTGTTCCTCCCTTGAGGAATCTTACCCGTCTCTGGCTAACCAGTCATCTTCCGGGGCCATACAGGGAAATGTGAAGTTGGTAAGTGAGAGGGAAGCCTTATTGTTTGAAAAGGTTAGCTTTTTACTTCTTTGCATATTTATGCCCTGTGGCTTCTATGCCCAGCATTTGTCTTGAGGTATCTTTACCACTTGGAGGAATTATGATACTCGGTAAATTTGATATGAGGCATGAATTCTATTTAAGGGTTGTAATTAGGAAGGAAGAAGAAAAGCTATAGAAGTAGCAGGCGGAAGAAAACATGGGAAGATTGATTATTTCTTTGACATATCTTCTTGTAGAGTAATTTCTGCATGTATAGGTTTTAAACTACTCATTAAATTGTGCACACACATTAACATAATAGGAGTACAGTTACGTAACCAAAGCATACCTGTAATTACCAGTCATCTCCAGTGAAACCAAGAAAACCAGTTAGGCACCTTAGGCATTTGTGAAAACTTATCTATGATATGGTGGATACTGTCCTACTGAACTTGAACAGTCTGAGAGAAATCAGACAAATTAAAACGACCCATTCCTGGGCACTGTTCACATCCCATATGTTCTTTTAACAGTAAATAGTCTGTAGTTGTAAGATTTTGGAGCGCTACAATTTGCACTTCTCTTAATTCTTGGTTGAGTTCCAACAGTATAGATCCAGTCAAATTTGTTGTTTTACTGTATGCACAGGCCAGCTTAGATATCTCCTACCTCATTCCCATGGCAAGTCCAGGAACTGGTGGGATGAGTGCATCTACAGCTGTAGCAGTGCGTGGATCTTTGTTGGGGTTTTTGATGATCATCTTCTGGCATGAGTCTTCCCAAGAGTGCTTATGTTGGAAGTTCTTTTTCATATTGTATCTTAGTTCATTTTCAGGGTAGCCAAATTAGGCTTTGATCCTCTGTAAAAACACAGACAGACCCTTTGCCTACAATTTTATATGCCCTTTATATCATTGTGTAGAACTCATTGGAGGTCACCACAAAGGAACTGCTTTTTTTTTTTATCATTAATCTACACTTACATGACGAATATTTTGTTTACTATGCTCTCCCCTATACCAGGTCCCCCCTATATACCCCTTTGCAGTCACTGTCCATCAGCATAGCAAAATGTTGTAGAATCACTACTTGTCTTCTCTGTGTTGTACAGCCCTCCAATTTCTCCCACCCCCCCATGCATGCTAATCTTAATACCCCCCTTCTTCTCCCCCCCTTCTCCCTCCCTACCCACCCATCCTCCCCAGTCCCTTTCCCTTTGGTACCTGTTAGTCCATTCTTGAGTTCTGCGATTCTGCTGCTGTTTTGTTCCTTCAGTTTGTCCTTTGTTCTTATATTCCACAGATGAGTGAAATCATTAGGTATTTCTCTTTCTCCGCTTGGCTTGTTTCACTGAGCATAATACCCTCCAGCTCCATCCATGTTGCTGCAAATGGTAGGATTTGCCCTCTGCTTATGGCTGAGTAGCATTCCATTGTGTATATGTACCACATCTTCTTTATCCATTCATCTATCGATGGACATTTAGGTTGCTTCCAATTCTTGGCTATTGTAAATAGTGCTGCAATAAACATAGGGGTGCATCTGTCTTCCTCAAACTTGATTGCTGTGTCCTTAGGGTAAATTCCTAGGAGTGGGATTCCTGGGTCAAATGGTAAGTCTGTTTTGAGCATTTGATGTACCTCCATACTGCTTTCCACAATGGTTGAACTAACTTACATTCCCACCAGCAGTGTAGGAGGGTTCCCCTTTCTCCACAGCCTCGCCAACATTTGTTGTTGTTTGTCTTTTGGATGGCAGCCATCCTTACTGGTGTGAGGTGATATCTCATTGTAGTTTTAATTTGCATTTCTCTGATGACTAGCGATGTGGAGCATCTTTTCATGTGTCTGTTGGCCATCTGTATTTCTTTTTTGGAGAACTGTCTGTTCAGTTCCTCTGCCCATTTTTTAATTGGGTTATTTGTTTTTTGTTTGTTGAGGCATGTGAGCTCTTTATATATTCTGGACGTCAAGCCTTTATCGGATGTGTCATTTTCAAATATATTCTCCCGTACTGTAGGGTTCCTTTTTGTTCTATTGATGGTGTCTTTTGCTATACAGAAGCTTTTCAGCTTAATATAGTCCCACTTGTTCATTTTTGCTGCTGTTTTCCATGCCCAGGGAGATATGTTCAAGAAGAGGTCACTCATGTTTATGTCTAAGAGATTTTTGCCTATGTTTTTTTCCAAGAGTTTAATGGTTTCATGACTTACATTCAGGTTTTTGATCCATTTTGAGTTTACTTTTATATATGGGGTTAGACAATCGTCCAGTTTCATTTTCCTACATGTAGCTGTCCAGTTTTGCCAGCACCATCTGTTGAAGAGACTGTCATTTCGCCATTGTATGTCCATGGTTCCTTTATCAAATATTAATTCAGCATATATGTCTGGGTTAATGCCTGGATTGTCTAGTCTGTTCCATTGGTCTGTGGCTCTGCTCTTGTGCCAGTACCAAATTGTCTTGATTACTATGGCTTTATAATAGAGCTTGAAGTTGGGGAGTGAGATACCCCCTACTTTATTCTTCTTTCTCAGGATTGCTTTGGCTATTCGGGGTCTTTGGTGTTTCCATATGAATTTTTGAATTATTTGTTCCAGTTCATTGAAGAATGTTGCTGGTAGTTTCATAGGGATTGCATCAAATCTGTATATTGCTTTGGGCAGGATGGCCATTTTGACGATATTAATTCTTTCTAGCCACGAGCATGGGATGCGTTTCCATCTGTTAGTGTCCCCTTTAATTTCTCTTAAGAGTGACTTGTAGTTTTCAGAGTATAAGTCTTTCACTTCTTTGGTTAGGTTTATTCCTAGATATTTTATTTTTTTTGATGCAGTTGTGAATGGAGTTGTTTTCCTCATTTCACTTTCTGTTGGTTCATTGTTAGTGTATAGGAAAGCCACAGATTTCTGTGTTTTGATTTTGTATCCTGCAACTTTGCTGTATTCCGATATCAGTTCTAGTAGTTTTGGGGTGGAGTCTTTAGGGTTTTTTATGTACAGTATCATGTCATCTGCAAATAGTGACAGTTTAACTTATTCTTTACCAATCTGGATTCCTTGTATTTCTTTGTTTTGTCTGATTGCTGTGGCTAGGACCTCCAGTACTATGTTAAATAACAGTGGGGAGAGTGGGCATCCCTGTCTTGTTCCTGAACTCAGAAGAAAAGCTTTCAGCTCCTCGCTGTTCAATATAATGTTGGCTGTGTGTTTTTCATAGATGGCCTTTATTATGTTGAGGTACCTGCCCTCTATTCCCATTTTGCTGAGAGTTTTTATCATGAATGGATGTTGAACTTTGTCAAATGCTTTTGCAGCATCTATGGAGATGATCATGTGGTTTTCGTCTTTCTTTTTGTTGATGTGGTGAATGATGTTCATGGATTTTTGAATGTTGTGCCATCCTTGCATCCCTGGGATGAATCCCACTTGGTCATGGTGTCCGATCCTTTTGATGTACTTTTGAATTCGGTTTGCTTATATTTTGTTGAGTATTTTTGCATCTACGTTCATCAGGGATATTGGTCTGTAGTTTTCTTTTTTTGTGGGGTCTTTGCCTGGTTTTGGTATTAGGGTGATGTTAGCTTCATAGAATGAGTTTGGGAGTATCCCCTCCTCTTCTATTTTTTGGAAAACTTTAAGGAGAATAGGTATTATGTCTTCCCTGTATGTCTGATAAAATTCCGAGGTAAATCCATCTGGCCCGGGGGTTTTGTTCTTTGGTAGTTTTTTGATTACCGCTTCAATTTCATTGCTGGTAATTGGTCTGTTTAGATTTTCTGTTTCTTTCTGGGTCAATCGTGGAAGGTCGTATTTTTCTAGGAAGTTGTCCATTTCTCCTAGGTTTCCCAGCTTGTTAGCATATAGGTTTTCATAGTATTCTCTAATAATTCTTTGTATTTCTTTGGGGTTCGTCGTGATTGTTCCTTTCTCGTTTCTGGTACTGTTGATTTGTGTTGACTCTCTTTTCCTCTTAATAAGTCTGGCTAGAGGTTTATCTATTTTGTTTATTTTCTCGAAGAACCAGCTCTTGGTTTCATTGATTTTTGCTATTGTTTTATTCTTCTCAATTTTATTTATTTCTTCTCTGATCTTTATTATGTCCCTCCTTCTGCTGACCTTAGGCCTCATTTGTTCTTCTTTTTCCAGTTTCGATAACTGTGACATTAGATCATTCATTTGGGATTGTTCTTCCTTTTTTAAACATGCTTGGATTGCTATATACTTTCCTCTTAAGACTGCTTTTGCTGTGTCCCACAGAAGTTGGGGCTTAGTGTTGTTGTTGCCATTTGTTTCCATATATTGCTGGATCTCCATTTTGATTTGGTCATTGATCCACTGATTACTTAGGAGCGTGTTGTTACGCCTCCATGTGTTTGTGAGCCTCTTTGCTTTCTTTGTACAGTTTATTTCTAGTTTTATGCCTTGGTAGTCTGAAAAGTTGGTTGGTAGGATTTCAATCTTTTGGAATTTACTGAGGCTCTTTTTGTGTCCTAGTATGTGGTCTATTCTGGAGAATGTTCCATGTGCACTTGAGAAGAATGTGTATCCTGTTGCTTTTGGATGTAGAGTTCTGTAGATGTCTATTAGGTCCATCTATTCTAGTGTGTTGTTCAGTGCCTCTGTGTCCTTACTTATTTTCTGTCTGGTGGATCTGTCCTTTTGAGTGAGTGGTGTGTTGAAGTCTCCTAGAATGAATTCATTGCATTCTATTTCCTCCTTTAGTTCTGTTAATATTTGTTTCAGGTATGTTGTGCTCCTGTATTGGATGCATATATACTTATAATGGTTATATCCTCTTGTTGGACTGAGCACTTTATCATTATGTAATGTCCTTCTTTGTCTTTTGTTACTTTCTTTATTTTGAAATCTGTTTTGTATGATACCAGAATTGCAACACCTGCTTTCTTCTCTCTGTTGTTTGCATGAAATATCTTTTTCCATCCCTTGACTTTAAGTCTGTGCATGTCTTTGGGTTTGAGGTGAGTCTCTTGTAAGCAGCATATGGATGGATCCTGCTTTTTCATCCATTCTATTACTCTGTGTCTTTTGATTGGTGCATTCAGTCCATTTACATTTAGGGTGATTATTGAAAGGTATGAATTTATTGCCATTGCAGGCTTTAAGTTTGTGGTTACCAGTGGTTCAGGGTTAGCTTCTTTACTATCTTACTGTCTAACTTAACTCAGTTGTTGAGCTATTATAAACACGGTGTGATGATTTTTTATTTCTCTCCCTTCTTATTCCTCCTCCTCCCTTCTTCATATGTTGGGTGTTTTGTTCTGTGCTCTTTTTAGGAATGCTGCCATCTAGAGCAGTCCCTGTAGGATGCCCTGAAGAGGTGGTTTGTGGGAGGCAAATTCCCTCAACTTTTGCTTGTCTGGGAATTGTTTAATCCCTCCTTCATATTTAAATGATATTCGTGCTGGATACAGTAGTCTTGGTTCGAGGCCCTTCTGTTTCATTGTATTAAGTATATCATGCCATTCTCTTCTGGCCTGTAGGGTTTCTGTTGAGAAGTCTGTTGATAGCCTGATGGGTTTTCCTTTGTAGGTAACCTTTTTTGTCTCTCTGGTGCCTTTAATACTTTGTCCTTGTCTTTGATCTTTGCCATTTTAATTATTATGTGTCTTGGTGTTGCCCTCCTTGGATCCCTTGTCATGGGAGTTCTGTGTACCTCTGTGTTCTGAGAGGCCATTTATCTCTCTCTGCATCAGCTTCTCTGCGTTCCTTTTCTCTGTTTTCTAGTCCATTAATGGTCTCTTGCATCTCGTCCATTCTGTTTTGCAGTCCTTCCAGAGCTTGTTTTATTTCTGTATTCTCCTTCCTTAGTTCTTGCGTATTTCTCTGCAATTGCATCAGCATGGTTATGACTTTTGTTTTGAATTCTTTTTCAGGAAGATTGGCTAAGTCTATCTCCCCAGGTTCCTTCTCAGGGGAAGATGTAGCAGATGCCGAAGCTGTCTGGGTTAGTCTTGTCTGGATCATATTTTTTTGCCTTTTCATGTTGACAGGTGCTATTGACTGTCAGCTGGGAGGGCCAAACTTTTCACTTGCTACTGGCCTTTCTTTACTGGGACAACTGCGTCCCCTAGTGGCTTGTGTTGGGTAATTGCTTGTAGTCTGGGTCTTTGTGTCTTGCCCGGTGGAAGTGTAGGAATTTCCCTTTCTGTGGGTGTGTGTTGCCTTAGGCTGTTTCTCTGCTTTCGCAGCGCCTGGAGGGGTAATGGATGGGGGGCTGTTTGGGTGTTTACCTCCGTGAGGGGTCTCAGAGATGTTGCCCAGGGTGTTAGTGCGCCCGGTTTTCCCTGTAATTTCCAGCCACTGGGCTGTGACCTGTGTTGTTTCCGTCTATCTGTTAAATCCCTGTCCCTTTAAGACTTTCAAAAAGCACTCGCTTTTCTTTGTCACAGGGGCATCAGCTTCGGCACCCGCTCAGAGGTCTTGCTGCCCTATTTCCCTAGTTTCCAGCCCTCCACGCATGCACTGTGTCTGCGCTCTGGTGTGTGTGGCTGGGGCTGGGTGTTAGCAGTCCTGGACTCCCTCTCCCTCCCGCCGGGAGCTGGGGGAAGGTGTGCTCGGGTCCCGCCGGGCTGGAGGTTGTATCTTACCCCTTTCACCAGGCGCTGGGCTCTTGCACGTGTGGATGTAGTCAGGCTGTTGTCCTGTGTCTTCTGGTCTCTCTTTTAGGATTAGTTGTATTTGTTGTATTTTCAAAAATATATATGTTTTTGGGAGGAGATTCCCACTGTCCTACTCACGCCGCCATGTTGGCTCCGCCCCTCTGATTTTCTAAATGATACATTATTAAGCTTTGCATTTGTTTGGTCCTTATGTAAAGGGTATCATTCAATAGTTATTTTTTCCTGACTTTATTTCACCCAGTATTATATTTATATGATTCTTCTACATTAGTGGCTACAACTGTTGCTCATTTATTTTTCATGGCTTATAGCTTTGCACAGTATGAATATACCACAACTTATGGTGTCTTTTCTGTTTGAAGGTACTTTGCTTCTGTGAGCCCTCTTGTACACATCTGATGCATACATGCAAGAATTTCTTTATGGTCATATACCAATTTATGGTCTTACCAGCAGTGTATACATCCTGTGTGGTCAGATATACTGTTCTCATCTCACAGATAAGGAAACTGAAGCCCAGAAGAGTTCAGCAGCTGGTCCTGAGTCACACCATTAATAAATAAAAATGGAAAAGTGTGTCTCACTCTATATCATGTCCATGCTTTTCATATTATACCAGGTGCCCTTGCAAAGTATGAGGAGCTGGGGATCCCACAGCTAAGGAAATGCAAGCTCCCTATTATGGTGGGCAGCCACCGTTTGAACCGGGAGTAGGACATGAGTGAGGGCTAGTCGACCTCTCTATATTCTCTGCTCATTAATCCCATCATCAGACCCAAGGCAAGCCTAAGAGTTGGCTGCCCTCTGCTCAGAGCTCTTCTTTGGGCTAGGAATCTTGGACAAAACATTCAGACTGGATTCTGGCCAAGGCCCAGCTCCCCTGGGTGACTTTGGGAAGATGGGTACACTCTCTGGACCTCACTGTCCTTGTATGATAAATGGAATTAATAACCACTTAGTGACCCTGCCATAGAACCAATATGAGAGGCAGAGTAATGGAGTGGGATGTGAGGCCTTTTTGAGAAAATCAAAAGCATCACAAAGGTGTGAAGCATCATTGCTGAGATCATTAAAGGCATAGGTTGTTTAGTGTTCTGTGGGTCCCCAAATCCCCAACCCTTCCTGGGGGACTAATTTTTGAGGTCCCCAGGGAATGCCACTGCAGTGGATAGAGCCCCACAGCAGAGATGATTCCATCTCTCTCTATTTGCTTATATAAGGCCCCTTCCTCACTTTCTGGGGCTAGGGTCCACTCTGCACCGCACCCTCTTCACTTTTCTTCACCAGGACCCTCTCTGGTTTCTGTACTGTAACAAGTAAGTGTCCTCTAGGGGCCTCTTCTGCTCCCTAATAATAGAGAAAGCACTTGGGTTGTTACTAAGCAACCATCTTGTTTCATAGAAGATTCAGTAAGGAAAGAGAGTCTTGCTTGGGGTAACATATTAAGTAAAGGAAAAAGTCAGAACCCTCCTATGCCAGGACACTTTGCCAGAACCTGTCATTCTTGGTTGAAGCCTGTTTTCTATTTTAATTGGAGCATGGTGGCATTTATCAAACCTGAACCCACTCCTCAAGAGGCCTCCTTGGAATAGACCCCTACAACAGGGGACCTGGTTGAGTTTTCATTATCAGATGCATAAAGGGTTTAGTTGGAACAGAGCAGGCAGCCCTGAACATGCAGCACGTGCAGTCTGGGGCTCCTCCTGGACACCCTAGAACGGTCATCTAGGAGGACCTCTTCAGTTAAGATCACCACAGTGATCTTGTTTAAGATGGACTTCTTAAGATGCGTAGACCAGTGGTCATCTTAGAACTTGGTGGTGATAAGTAAGCTTCACCTCGGCAGAGTGGGGTTATGTGGTTTCTCTAAGGGGTGTACTTCTTACCTAGCCTTATTTATTCATTGGGTCTACCCCTCCTAATTGCCAAATTCTTTTGGGCTGTTGTCAAGGAAAGACATCCATCAGTGAATGGATTGTTTTAACTACTGGTGTAACTGTTCCCAATATCCCATCTAGATAAAGGCAGAGATTTCTTCAGCAGTACTTCTTTGCCTTATACTTAAATGTACATCTTCTTCAAATTGTATTATTTCATTGCCTTGAATAAATTCCAGCTCACCCAGAAAACCTTTCCCAACTCCTATAGCGCAATCTGGTGCCCCCTTTCACTAAAAATGTGTTGATCTTATGGTCTTAGTAGTCAAGTTCATTCACTTATTTATTTCAGAAATATTGAGCACCTACTCAATACTGAGTATGCAGTGTGATGATTGGCACTGAGAATGCAAAGCCGATTTAGGCATAAATCTGTCCTGAATCTAGTGGGTAGAAGAATAGTGAAAAGCTCTGTAGAGAAATGACCATGTCAGAGACTGTCAGACCTAAGTGCTGTGACACACACAGTTAAAGTGCTGCAGGAGTGCAATGCAGAGAAGTGTGAGATGGGAAAGATCAAGAAACTTTTACAGAGAACAGTTCAGCTGAGTCTTAAATGGTTTAGCTCTTGTAATTACTGAGAGGACATTCCAGATAAACAGTTTGACCAAAGATAAGGAAGTAGGAGTTAAAAGTGTGTGAAATCTTTTAACTTAAGTCAAAGTGGATTTGAGAGGGCAACTGGGAAGTAGTTTAATTATTCTTTAATTATGTAATATGAGCGGGAAGCTGTTCTACTCATATCACTGTCAATTCACAGTGCTTATTAGATGAGTCGAAGTCTATCATTGGACCCAGAGGGTGACATGGCAGGAATCATGGATTTGAGTTTTTAAGAGACCTTAGGAGACACTGCATCAGTTTCTCACCCACAAGGAATCCTTCACAGAGCATCCCCTAGAACTGACAACCACCACAATACGGGGACCTAATTTGGATTCTGGCATTAAGGCTTCCACCAACTATCCCCACATGTCTATAGCTACTGCTCCGTCTTACGTGCACATACAAAATGAGCCTGTATAGAGAAGGGGATGTCTGCAGGGTCTCAAGGGCTCAGTTACCAGTTGAGAGAACAGGGGATGGAAGAAGAAAGCCAGAGGCTATCAGGGGTGGGGTAGGGGGTTCCAGGGACAGGGGTTCTTCAGACAGGGCAAGTGGACATTCATGAAAAGGACTTGGCAAGATATCCTAAACTCCTGTAATTTTTCTGTATTTGTCATTGTTTTTTATGTGCTATCTATAATTGTCAGAAAAACTCCTAGCACGAGAAGGACCTAGGTTCTTATTTTGAGAGAATAGCAAGAGAGGGTGATGATTTATGATGACTGAGGGGAGGCTGTGCAGGGCAATGTAGCCTGCCACCAGCCAGAGGAAGACCGTGAGATACAACACTGAAGAAGACTGGAAAGAAGGCTGGTTTCCTTTGGGCCAAATGGGAAATCTTTGAGAAAAATGGAAAGCAGAGGCGGGGAGGCAGACTGCTGATGCCCAAGAAGCACGTCTGGGAGATGTACTCATGAGAGACCTGAGGTGCTGTTACATTCGGCGGCAGATATGGAAAGCCTGAGACAGACATATCAGAGGAAAGATGCTCATGGGACAGGGAAGGAGGAGCGCCCCAGAGTGAACTTGTGGCTGGTGGAAAGCAGAACGAGGCGAAGCGCATGCCGATCGCGATAGTGACCTATCCAAGGAACCCGCTGGTTCCTGAGCTGCTTATCACAGGTGTGTGAACGCAAGAGCGTACGGTTCGCAAGGCACAGCCACATGGGCTAGGGAATAGATTTCGCAGTCAGAAGGATGTGTCATCTCTCAGTAAGCATCAGGAAGTACCCCTTGGGAACTTGCTTGGAAGCAGCCATCCTGGGCTGGACAGGCCAGTGGATAAACTTCTGGAATCCTCATACAAATCCTTTCTCTGAACACCTCATCGTTATTTGAGGTTAGCAAGCATATAGTGGCCGGCCCAGCAACAGGTACTTTTCTTAAAAATAGAAAGCCAGACGTTTTATAAGTATATTCAGTATTTACTCCAATCCAAACAATTCCAACCCCAAAATGCTCCACCATAGACTCCTTATGAGCAATATAACACAGTAGATATTCTCCAAGATGCTAACCAACTTGGTCTTTCTTTGACTCAATGACACTATGTGTACAGGATATACATGCCCTGAAAAGGCCACAGATGTGGGTAGGGATTAGAGTAAAAATATTTAAGAGGTACCAGATTGCTAGTTTGTACTAATGAATTTCAGAGGAATATCATCCTAGCTGTGGGCTTCTCACATGACTCAGTCTCCATTACTGATGAGAATCTGACATTGTGTCTGGGATTTAAAGTATTTCTCAGTATTTAGGGACTTATCCTTATCATTCCTATATCATAATCAATAAAATTGCAGAAATCATAGATTCTAATTATTATTATCTATGATATTTTAATCATCCTAAAAAAAATGTATTTCCAGGCACCAATCATGTTACCAAGTTACTGTATTTAAAAAGATCCATCAAAAGACAGAAAAAAGTCAAATGATTAAGCTTAATAAGTAGAAGATAAACATAGTCTTAAAACATCCACCTTCTGCTAAAGTATGCACACAAAGAATAAAGCAGGCCGTACATTTCCACTGATGGAGACATAAACTAATTTGGGCAGAAACTGGTATGCAAGCTGGTTGTTTTGTTACAAGTAGCTCTTCCTTTAAAGAACACTCTAACTCCACAGGAAAAATCTGTTCCCGGGGCAAATTATCTTTGAAACCGAAATCAGTCAAAGGGAGAAATAAAGTGGGAGAAACCCGTCTATTGCCTACAAGCAGTCATCCACTTGTGCTCTTCCGGGTTTCTTGTGACCCGATTGCAGGAGAAAGGGACCCCACACAACCTCTCCTGTGCAGATATGCCCTCCCTGGCCCCTGTAGTTACCTATTGATATGGAGACCGTAGTTCTCTCCACCCCTTGGAAATACGTATTGATAAGGAGATGCACTAAGGCCAGGCGAAAGATTCTGGAAATATTGCAATTTTACCCACAAACACAATGGAGCAAATGTTATTTTATTACTTCATAGAGCAGTGAGGCAAACTGGGATGCAGTGTTGCATCCTAAACCTTTATTTAATCTGCTAGGTAGCCACACCTTGAACCTGCTGGAAACATGACAAGAGAGGAGAAGCCTTTCAGCTACTATTGCTAGCCTTTATAAATATCTCTGTAATCTGGAGGAAACAGAACATTAAAATGTATATTTACCATTATAAAATTAATTTCATTCGTTGTAGATCACTTGAAGAGTGGGCAAAAAGGAATTAAAAATCTCCCATATTCCTACCAATCAATGGAACTGCATGATGTTTATTTGGGGATCATTTTTCTAGGTATCTGCCTGTGCGAGTCAGGTATAATATAATATAAAGCAGTCAGTCTGATTTACTCCTAATCTTATACAATAAGATTTCACCTCATAACTTGGACTTTGGGTGTTATAGCTGATTCTTATTGGCATATAAGGAAACTTACATGTGCATAATTATTTATGTGATTTGCTAATAATTCTAAGAGTTTTCCAGGGTTGTTTTTTTTTTCCTCTTTGGGTTTTCTATTTCGACAACTTTATTGTCTCCAATTTACTATTTTCTTTATTTCTATTATTTAAGCATTTTATTTCTCTTTGCCCACAGCTTTCAGAATGATGGGCAATAGTTCAGAGAACTAACGCCATTCCTTTCCTTACTCCAGATCTTAATAGAAATATTGCTACTATGTCACCATTATGAATGATACAGATTTGCAGTGGATATGCTGTCACATAAAGTGGTGTCCTTCCATTTCAAGTAACAACTAGTCCTTATTTTTCTTTTCTTTTTTCTCTCCATCAGGAATGCATGTTGACAGTTATGAATTGCCTTTTAGAAACTTTTCCTCTTTTTAAGCCAACTAATATGCTATTGCATAATAGTAGATTTGCCAACATTAAATCATTCTCTCCTAAAAAACTCTATTACATAGTGGTGGATTTCATTTATTGTACTTCGGAATTTTGCATACATATTATGAAATGAGGATAGGGTAGAAAACTCATTTTTTTTGCTATCATTATTATATTTTAATCTCAGGATTTACTACCTTAAAAAATGAAATAGAAGGCTTTCATTTTTTTCTAAACCAAGGAAAATTTATATTACATCATAATTATATTTACATTGGTCATTTAAAATAGTCTGTATAAGAAGTATATGAGCCTGGGGTCTACACATGGGGGTCAATTATTGACTATTTATTTCATTTTTTAAAAAACTGTAGCTGGATTACTTGGTTTGGGGACTGTTCTTGAATTGGTTGTTCAAATTTAGCAGTAGAAAGTATTCTAAGGTTATCTGAATTATTTTTGATCTGTAGTTATAGTGTCTTTTCAGTCATTAATTTTGTGTATTTTTTCATTTTTCTTGCTTAGGTATTTGCCACATATTTGTTCTTTGTAATAATATGGACTTATGATTTCTGTGTAAAAAAAGGACTTATGATCAAATGCTTCTGTTTTACCATCTATTCACTTTTACTTTTAGCATTATTTTTTCCCCAATTTTCCTCATACAGGTTGTTGGTAGAATGACCTCATTCCTAGATTCTAGGAAACAAAGGAAGAAAGGAGAGGAGGAGTCTAAGGTAGTTGTGGCCTCAGGTGACTCACCAGGAAACTGAGGTAAAGACAGAGAGAGGGTTAATGAGTGAGGTGTGGCTTGGGGAGTAAGAAAATACCCACTAGGACACTTGGGCATTTACCCTGGGCCTTGGCATTTGAAAGTGAGTCATATATTTTTATTGAATAACTAAATTGGGAACACAGATCTCTTCCACTATGGGATGTCTTCTTTACAGAGACCCATGGATCCAGGTTCCAGGGCCAATGGAACAGCCATTTCTGAGTTCATCCTGCTGGGCTTGGTGGAGACACCAGGGCTGCGCCCGGCTGTCTTTGTACTCTTCCTCTTTGCCTACCTGCTCACAGTTGGGGGCAACCTCAGCATCCTGGCAGCCATCCTGGTGGAGCCCAAGCTCCACACCCCCATGTACTTCTTCCTGGGGAACCTGTCAGTGTTGGACATTGGCTGCATCACCGTCACGGTCCCCTCAATGTTGGGTCGCCTCCTGTCCCACAAGCGGACAGTTCCATACGGAGCCTGCCTCACACAGCTCTTCTTCTTCCACCTCCTGGCAGGGGTGGACTGCTTCCTGCTGACAGCCATGGCCTATGACCGATTCCTGGCCATCTGCCGGCCCCTCACCTACAGCACCCGCATGAGCCAGATGGTCCAGAGGATATTGGTGGCCGTGTCCTGGGCTTGTGCCTTCACCAATGCACTGACCCACACCGTAGCCATATCCACCCTCAACTTCTGTGGTCCCAATGTGATCAATCACTTCTACTGCGACCTGCCCCAGCTCTTCCAGCTCTCCTGCTCCAGCACCCAGGTCAATGAGCTGCTGCTGTTTGGTCTGGGTATCCTCATGGCAGGTGCACCTGTGATTCTCATTGTAACCTCCTATATCCATGTGGCAGCTGCGGTCCTGCGCATCCGCTCCGCCGAGGGCAGAAAGAAAGCCTTCTCCACGTGCGGCTCCCACCTCACAGTGGTGGGCATCTTCTACGGGACAGGCATCTTCAGCTACATGCGGCTGGGCTCAGTGGAGGCTTCAGACAAGGACAAGGGGATTGGCATCCTCAACACCGTCGTCAGCCCCATGCTGAACCCGCTCATCTACAGCCTCCGGAACCCTGACGTGCAGGACGCCCTGCGGTGGGTGCTCACCGGGAGGCGAGCCCTTGCATGAGTGTCTCAGGAGAGTGGAATCATACCAAGTGGCTTACGTCTCTCCTAGATTGTTGAGCAAGATGGCTTTTGTTAGGAAGTGTGACTTCAAGGAGGCTTTACCTGAGAATGGGTGTGTAGGTTCTGTAGACCAGAACTCTTGACTAGTTGTCATTTGGTCCTAGGTATTCTTCCCATTCCAACTGGAGGTAGAATGCAAGTGGTTCCATATCCTGAGCAATTCATGGTCCTACAGGCAGGACCCTTTGTTTATTTTCTGCTGGAGTCCCAAAAAATATACCAGCAAAGATTCTCCCCAAATTGGAATGTGGGAAGTCACAGGCTGGTGCCACGTATCAGCACATCCTCCTGCCAGGCTTCTCCTGAAACGTTCTCCCCAACCTGCTTCACACCAGGGTCCCAGCAAGGCTCCTGACCTAGTGCAGATTATTTGAAGCACTGATTTTCAGTACCTTGACCACATCACAAAACCCTAGGGTATTTAACAGTGGAGAATTTATATTTATTTGGGGATTTCTCAATTTTTTCTAAAATGGTAATGTCAATTGATTTACATTTTTCATTAGAAATATGTTTATAAAAATGAAAACAAGACCAAATTCTACCAGTGGCAAATTAAAGTCAAAATTCTCACCCTCCTTGCCCTCACTTTTCACAATTCTACTTTCCAGAAGAAGTCACTGTTAAGAATTTGGTGCTTACCCTGGTGGTTTTTTATACATATATAAACATGTTTGTATAAATTTGTCACTATAAACATGCTTATTAATATGTCATATCAATAGGAGCATGTTGTGTCATGTTTCATCTTTACACATTACATGATATAGATTTTTTTTACCTGTCAAATGTCTAAAAGCTTGCCTTGTCCATTTTAACGACTGTTTAGTGTTAATTGATGAGCTAACCATAATTTGCTTAACCATATTCCTTTTGAAGGCATTTAAATCATTTCTAGATTTACTGCAATTATGATCAATAATGTAAAGAATTCTTTAGACACGTACTTCTATTAACCTACAAGCATTCTGTAAATTCTAATTAGTAAGATTCCTAAGTTGAACAAAATAAATATTTAGATTTTTGATATATACATTTCTCCCTTATCCTACAAAAATTTTCATTATTTTATGATTCTCATGGTGAGTAGAACTGTTTATTCCTCTAAGCTTTCATAAACATTTATAAAAGTGGCTATTATAAATAAATGCTTCTAATTTTTTACAATATAATGGTGGAAAATTACCAATTATCATTTTAATATGCATTTCTTTGATGTTGACATAATGTTAGATATATTATTGAGTGTTTATTATCCACAATGTGGACCAGACTGTGTCCCATGAAAATTCATGTTCAAGCCCCTAAGCCCCAATATGACTGTATCTAGAATAGAGCCTGTAGAAATTAGATTACTTAGGAAGTTCCAATGAGGCATTTTAGGAGGTAATTAAGGTTAAATTAGGGTGGGACATCAAAACCAAAGACATGCACAGACTAAAAGTCAAGGGATAGAAAATGGTATTTCATGCAAACAACAGGGAGAAAAAAGCAGGTGTTGCAGTACTAGTATCAGACAAAATAGACTTCAAAACAAAGAAAGTAACAAGAGATAAAGAAGGACACTACATAATGATAAAGGGCTCAGTCCAACAAGAGTATATAACCATTCTAAATATATATGCACCCAACACAGGAGCACCAGCATATGTGAAACAAATACTAACAGAACTAAAGGGGGAAATAGACTGCAATGCATTCATTTTAGGAGACTTCAACACTCCATTCACTCCAAAGGATAGATCCACCAGACATAAAATAAGTAAGGACACAGAGGCACTGAACAACACACTAGAACAGATGGACCTAATAGACATCTATAGAACTCTAAATACAAATCAGCAGGATACACATTCTTCTCAAGTGCACATGGAACATTCTCCAGAATAGAAGAATAGACCACATACTAGGCCACACAAAGAGCCTCAGTAAATTCCAAAAGATTGAAATCCTACCAACCAACTTTTCAGACCACAAATGTATAAAACTAGAAATAAATTGTACAAAGAAAACAAAAAGGCTCACAAACACATGGAGGCTTAACAACATGCTCCTAAATAATCAATGGATCAATGAATAAATTAAAATAGAGATCAAGGAATATATGGAACTAAATGACAACAACAACACATTTTTTGGAAAACTTTAAGGAGACTCCCCCAACTTCTGTGGGATACAGTGAAAGCAGTCTTAAGAGGAAAGTATATAGCAAGCCAGGCATATTTAAAGAAGGAAGAACAAACCCAAATGAATAGTCTAATGTCACAATTATAGAAATTGGAAAAAGAAGAACAAATGAGGCCTAAATTCAGCAGAAGGAGGGACATAATAAAGATCAAGGAAGAAATAAACAAAACTGAGAAGAATAAAACAATAGAAAAAATCAATGAAACCAAGAGCTGATTCTTTGAGAGGATAAACAAAATATATAAGCCTCTAGCCAAACTTATTAAGAGAAAAAGAGAATCAACACACATCAACAGAATAAAAAACGAGAAAGGAAAAATCACGACAGACTCCACAGAAAGACAAAGAATTATTAGAGAATACTATGAAAACCTATATGCTAACAAGCTGGAAAACCTAGGAGAAATGGACAACTTCCTAGAAAAATACAACCTTCCAAGACTGACCGAGGAAGAAACACAAAATTTAAACAAACCAATTACGAGCAAAGAAATTGAAACGGTAATCAAAAACTACCCAAGAACAAAGTCCCCGGGCCAGATGGATTTTCCTTGGAATTTTATCAGACATACAGAGAAGATATAATACCCATTCTCCTTAAACTTTTCCAAAAAATAGAAGAGGAGGGAATACTCCCAAACTCATTCTATGAAGCCAACATCACCCTAATACCAAAACCAGGCAAAGACCCCACCAAAAAAGAAAATTACAGACCAATATCCCTGATGAATGTAGATGCAAAAATACTCAATAAAATATTAGCAGACAGAATTCAAAAACATATCAAAAGGTTCATACACCATGACCAAGTGAGATTCATCCCAGGGATGCAAGGATGGTATAACATTCGAAAATCCATCAACATCATCCAACACATCAACAAAAAGGACAAAAAACACATGATCATCTCCATAGATGCTGAAAAAGCATTCGACAAAATTCGACATTCTTCATGATAAAAACTCTCAACAAAATGGGTATAGAGGGCAAGTACCTCAACATAATAAAGGCCATCTATGATAAACCCACAGCCAACATTATATTGTACAGCAAGAAGCTGAAAGCATTTCCTCTGAGATCAGGAACTAGACAGGGATGCCCACTCTCCCCACTGTTATTTAACATAGTACTGGAGGTCCTAGCCACAGCAATCAGACAAAACAAATACAAGGAATCCAGATTGGTAAAGAAGAAGTTAAACTGTCACTATTTGCAGATGACATAATATTCTACATAAAAAACCCTAAAGACTCCACTCCAAAACTACTAGAACTGATATCAGAATACAGCAAAGTTGCAGGATACAAAATTAACACACAGAAATCTGTGGCTTTCCTATACACTAACAATGAACTAATAGAAAGAGAAATCAGGAAAACAACTCCATTCACAATTGCATCAAAAATAATAAAACACCTAGGAATAAACCTAACCAAAGAAGTGAAAGACTTATACCCTGAAAACTATAAGACACTCTTAAGAGAAATTAAAGAGGACACTAACAAATGGAAACTCATCCCTTGCTCTTGGCTAGGAAGAATTAATATTGTCAAAATGGCCATCTTGCCCAAAGCAATATACAGATTTGATGCAATCCCTATCAAATTGCCAACAACATTCTTCAACGAACTGGAACAAATAGTTCAAAAATTCATATGGAAACACCAAAGACCCCGAATAGCCAAAGCAATTCTGAGAAGGAAGAATAAAGTAGGGGGTATCTCACTCCCCAACTTCAAGCTCTACTACAAAGCCATACTAATCAAGACAATTTGGTACTGGCACAAGAACAGAGCCACAGACCAGTGGAACAGAATAGAGACTCCAAACATTAATCCAAACATATATGGTCAATTAATAAATGATAAAGGAGCCATGGACATACAATGGGGAAATGACAGTCTCTTCAACAGGTGGTGCTGGTAAAACTGGACAGCTACATGTAAGAGAATGAAACTGGATCACTGTCTAACCCCATATACAAAAGTAAATTCGAAATGGATCAAAGACCTGAATGTAAGTCATGAAACCATAAAACTCTTAGAAAAAAACATAGGCAAAAATCTCTTGGGCATAAACATGAGAGAATTCTTCATGAACATATCTCCCCGGGCAAGGGAAACAAAAGCAAAAAATGAACAAATGGGACTACATCAAGCTGAAAAGCTTCTGTACAGCAAAGGACACCATCAATAGAACAAAAAGTTACCCTACAGTATGGGAGAATATATTCATAAATGACAGATCCGATAAAGGCTTGATATCCAAAATATATAAAGAGCTCATGCACCTCAACAAACAAAAAACAAATAATCCAATTAAAAAATGGGCAGAGGAGATGAGTAGACAGTTCTCCAAAGAAGAAATTCAGATGGTGACAGACACATGAAAAGATGCTCCACATCACTAGTTATCAGAGAAATGCAAATTAAAACCACAATGAGATATCATCTCACACCAGTAAGGATGGCTACCAGCCAAAAGACAAACAACAACAAATGTTGGTGAGGTTGTGAAGAAAGGGGAACCCTCCTACACTGCTGGTGGGAATGTAAACTAGTTCAACCATTGTGGAAAGCAGTACAGAGGTTCCTCAAAATGCTCAAAATAGACTTACTGTTTGACCCAGAAATTCCACTTCTAGGAATGTACCCTAACAATGCAGCAGCCCAGTTTGAAAAAGACAGATGCACCCCTATGTTTATCGCTGCACTATTTACAATTGCCAAGAAATGGAAGCTACCAAGGTGTCCATCAGTAGATGAATGGATAAAGAAGATGTGGTACATATACACAATGGAATATTATTCAGCCATAGGAAGAAAACAAATCCTACCATTTTCAACAACATGGATGGAGCTAGAGGGTATTATGCTCAGTGAAATAAGCCAAGCGGAGAAAGACAAGTACCAAATGATTTCACTCATATGTGGAGTATAAGAACAAAGGAAAACTGAAGAAACAAAACAGCAGCAGAATCACAGAACCCAAGAATGGACTAACAGTTACCAAAGAGAAAGGGACTGGGCAGAATGGGAGGGAAGGGTGGGATATGAGTGGGGAAGAAGAAAGGGGGCATTATGATTAGCATGTATAATGTGTGGGGGAGGAATGGGGAGGGCTGTACAACACAGAGAAGACAAGTGGTGATTCTGCAGCATCTTGCTGCTCTGATGGACAGTGACTGTGATGGGATTTGTGGGGGGGACTTGGTGAAGTGGGTCTCTAGTAAACATAATGTTCTTCATGTAATTGTAGATTAATGATAACAAAATTTTTAAAAAGTGTGGGAGCTTAATCTGATAAGACTGTAGCCTTATAAAAGAGAGAGACAGAGAAGTATTTCCCTCTCCCTGCCATGTGAGGGCACGGTGGGAAGGTGGCCATCTGCAAGGCAGGAAGAGGGCTCCCACCAGAACCTGAGCCTGCCGGCACCTTGATCTCAGACTTCCAGCCACCAGAACTGTGAGAAATAAATTTCTGTTGTTTAAAGCACCCAGTCTATGCTATTTTGTTAAGGAGGCCTGAGCTAACATAATCCATTAGTATTTCTTCACTGGGAATTATTTTTCTTCCAAGTTTATTGAGGAATAATTGAAAAATATAATTATATATATTAAAGTGTACAATGTGATGAATTGAGATACACACACACACTGTGGAATGATTATCAGGATCAAGATAATTAACACATCCATCACTTCACATTGCTAATGTGTTTGCGTGTGTGTGTATGTGTGTGGTGAGAATGCTTAAGATCTACTCTCAGCAAACTTCAAGTATACAGTACCATTTTATCGACCATAGTCACCATGCTGTACATTAGATCCTCTTAAGTTATTCATCTTACAACTCAGTTTGTACCCTCTGACCTACATCTCCCCATTTCCCTACCCCCAGTCCCTGGTAGCCACCCTTGTACTCTGTGTTTCTATGAAATTGGATTTTCTTTTTCTACACACAGGTGATATCATGTAGAATTTGTCACTGGCTTATTCCACTTATCATAATGCCATCACATTTCATCCAAATTGTCCACAAGTGGCAGGAGTTCCTTCTTTTTATGTCTAAATACTATTCCTTTGTATGTGTGTATACATACCACATTTTCTTTATAGATTCATCTGTTGAAGGACATTTAGGTTATTTCCATATCTTGCCTATGGTGACTAATGCTGTAGTGAACATAAGAATACAGATACTTATTTGAGATAGTGATTTCATTTCCTTCAGATATACACACCAAGGTGGGATTGCTGGAGTGTATGGTATTTCTGCTTTTAATATTTTGAGGAAACTCTATACTGTTTTCCATAATGGCTGCACCAAATTCCATTCCCACTAATAGTATATAAGAATTCCTTTTTCTCCACATCTTTGCTAAAACTTGTTATCTCTAGTCTTTTTGACAATAGCCATTTTAACAGGTGTGAGGCCATATCTCATTGTGGTTTCGATCTGCATTTCCCTGATGATTAGTAATGTTGAACACCTTTTCATGTACTTGTTGGGCCATTTGTGTGTCTTTAGAAAAATGTCTATTCAAGTCTCATTTTAAAAACTGGATTATTTGCTTTTTTATACTGTGTTGTATTTCTTTGTACATGTTGCCTATTAACCCTTTATCAGATGTATGTGTTGCAAATATTTCTCCCATTCCACATGTTGCCATTTCAATTTATTGATTGCTTCCTTTGCTGTACAGATGTTCTTTAGTTTTCTGTAGCTCCCTCAGTTGAGGTCAACATCAGCAAAGACTGTGGGGGTCTTTGGTGGCCAAAACAGTGGTGGCTGGAGCTATTGGGATCCTAGGGGAGAAGGCTGCTGGCATTGATGCTCCTATTCTCCCATTTCACGTGTTGGAGTTAGCATTAGCTGAAGGGATACTTCTTGGCACCAGGTCTGTTGCACTGGCACTCAGAGTGGCATCTGAGCTGAGGCCCTGGGATCAGGTGTACTTGCTGTGGTGGTGGTGCTGGAATCTGAGGTACAGACATGTGCCAGTCTCCCATGGAACTGGGCTTCTGGGGATCACCGCAGTGACTTGAGCTATGAAGAGGACAGGAAAGGCAGCAGTAGGCAGGCCCAGGAATGATAGAGTACAGAAGCAGCTTGGCCCTGCTAATGCTGGGCCAGAGCTCCAACTCAGGACCCAGAGTGCAGGGCCCAGAGCACCAACAGCACAGCCTGGTGATGGCAGATCAAAGCCCTGGCTCAGGATCCAGGAGTGGGGCACAGGACAAAGGCAGCACTCCAAGGTGATCTCAGGCACAGCTTCTGCTTAGGACCAGGATGCAGTCACAGAGCCTGGCTTGGTGATGGTGCATCAAAGCTGTGACTTGGGGCCCAAGGGGTGAGGTGCGGAGCAGCAGTGGCTCCCATTCTGCAGACGGCCAGGGGCTGTGGCGTTCTCAGAGAGCGGGCACAGTAGTGACTGGGGACCCTGGAGGCAGGTCTCACTGCAGGGGCAGCTCCAGCCCTGGGGAGCAGACACTCCCGGCAGCTCTGTCAGCTCAGTTCTGCATTGGTGAAGAATGTGGGGATCCTTGGCAGCAAAGTCTGCAAACATCCACAGTGGGAATAAATCCCACTGGGGTTCTCTTGCTCTCTTTTTCCCGATGAGGTAAAATTCCTCCAAGGAGATCCCTCAGCACCAAGTTGCCCTGGACTAGGGACAGAGTGATGCAGGCAAAACACTCCCTTCACGTTTCTGTGCAGCCATCCTCAGGTTCTGAGCTCCAAAGGGTTTCTACTGTTACTTCATTGAAGTCCAGAGCTTTGTCAAAGCCATCTTCATCACTTTGTAGTTGTTTATTTAATGTTTTTGTAATTTGGGAGGAAGATGAACATTGGGTCCTCTATGCTGCCATCTTGCTAATGTCATGGCCTCCTAGGAATTGTGTCTTAATATCCTTTGCCTCTTTTTCCTACCAGATTTTTATTAATTTGTAGGAACTCTTTATGTTTGTGGATATGAACGTTTGGCCATAGATTTTGTAAATAATTCCACACAGTCTTCCAATTCACCATTTTTCTTTCATCTTTATTATTTTTTTGTCTTCTGACAACTGGAAATTCAATATTTTTGTTTTCAAATATATCCTTTTTTAAATAGACTTATGGACAATCCCTTTTAAGTATTACTGTTTCCCCATGATCTCTAAACAACTTCTAGAGCTCCAATTAAACATAGCCTTCAGCTGTCATTATCAGTTTATCCTAAATGTTTATTACATTCTTCACTGTCCATCTTTTTGTTTTTAAATCTCTGTGCTAAATTCTGGATAAGTTCTTCTAGTCCATATTCTTGTCCAGTAATTTTCTCTTCTGCTTTGTCTCCTCTGTGCATTAAGATTTTAGAGTTATTACATTTTTTATTTATGGAAATTCTATTGATTTTTAAAGAAACAATTATTATTATTCCAAGTCAATTTCCATAGTTTCTGTTCTACAGATATTTGCAAGTTTTGTTTGTTTGTTACTTTAAATAGAGTAAGCATGTATTTCAATATCTAAAGTCTTTGTGGGTCTGTATTGTTGTCTCTCTTTTCTACTTTTTCTTAGTCAAGGTGCTTTATTTCTTTGTGTGCCTACTATTATGGGTTGAGTTGTGTCCTCCAAAAAAGATACACTGATGTCCTAACTCCCAGTACTTCAGAATGTGAGCTTATTTGGAAACGGGGTCATTGCAGATGTAACTGGCTATGTATGATGAGGTCAAACCATAGTAGTAGGATTCTAGAATAATATGACCAATGTCTGTATAAGAAGACAGCCATGTAAAGGCACAGATACACGGAGAGAAGGCAGAGTGAGGAAGAAGACAGAGACTGGAATTATGCAGTTGTAAGCCAAGGAGTGCCAAAGAGCCAACCAATTTGCAGTACTCTGTTGTGGCAGGCCTAGGGAACCGATATACATCTGGTTTTCTCTGTGTGCTAGTCCGACTATATTGCAGTGAAAGTTTTTTATATGACTGTCACCTTTTAAAAGATCATTTACTTCTTTCAAAGATGATTTGTTTCTGCTTCTGGTGGCACACAGCGGCTGCCTTAGTCTGTTTGGGCTGATAGAATATCATAGAATGGGTGGCTTATAAACATCAGAAATTTATTTCTCACAGTTCTGGAGGCTGGAAAGGCCAAGATCAAGGAAGTGGCAGATTCAGTGTCTGGTGAGGCCCCGTTTCCTGGCTCATTTCATAAAAAGAAATCTCACTGTGTCTTCACATGGCAAAAGGGGTAAGGGGGCTCTCTGGGGTCCCTTTTATAAGGGCACTAATTCCATTCATGAGGGCTCCACCCTCATGACCTAATCACTTCCTGCAGGCCCCACCTCTTAATACCATCTCTTTGGAGGTTAGAATTTCAACATATGAATTTTGAGGGTATTACACAAACATTCAGTCCATAACAGTGGCATTACCTGTCCAGCACAACTTGAAATGGGTTCAAGGCTTAAAGATCTCTGACCACCAAGATAATGCACATCTAGGCTGAGAATACAAACGAAGGCTGGTTTGCATGATCTCTCTATTCTTGTGTTACTATAACACTGAAATAGTAGTTTTCCTCTTTTCCCCAAGAATTATTTAGGAAAGTATATTTAAATTCTTTGTGGATTTCATTTTATTGTGGATTATTTATTTATTCATTTATTCTGCTATTATTTATAAATTTTTATATGTAGTACTTTTATAGTTTTACGCTGAGAAAAATTTCATTGAATGATGGAAAGCCTCAGCATTCATATGACATCCTTACATCAACAATGCAAGCCTAACACTGGAGGGTCAGCTTCCTGGAAGACCACCAAGTCAAGGCTGTAATTCTCTGCAGTGAGAGTAAGTAGCTGATATAACGGGCGAGCCAGAACGTTGTCCTGGATGGAGCATCTGGACATCCACCTCAGTGCTACGGACTGGCCTACTGAGATGCACAGGCTACTACTGATTCTTTAGGCTTAGTCCCTGGAACTTGGTCCATGGCATATTTGAAGCAGTATTTATCACAAAGAACAGAAGCTAAAAGTATCTTGTTTGGTGGCAAAGGGTTAACTGGAAGCAGGTAAGAAAGTAAATCACACAGCATAATTGTTGAGATCATGTACCTTGGAATCAGACAAATGCAAGTTTGAACCTCAATACCTCAAAGTCCCAGCTATGTTGCCTTAGGCAAATGACTGAATCACTCTGAACCTCAGTTTATTTGTCTGTAAAATGAGAATAGTAAAGGTATCTACCTCACAGGATTGTTGCACAGGTTGATTGGGATTTAGTGTGTATGAAGTGCATGGAATATTGTCACGTACATAATAAGCACACCATAAATGTTATCAACTCTTACTGTGTTAGTAACAACCTTGCTGATCTTCTACTAAAAATGTATGCATGTTACTTTATTTAATCCTCCTAGCAACCCTAAGACGGGGGTGTTACTCTCATTTGACAGATAAGGAAACAGGTCCAAAGGGGTTCAGTAGTTGCTAGTAACTGGAAGAGCAGGTCTACCCTTCTACAAAGTCCAGCAGGCTTCCTAAAGAGAGTGCACGGTCACACAGGCTTGGGTGAGGGCTCGATGAGGACATAAGAGTCCAATGGTTGCACTACACAACCTCTCCAACTTCCTCTCTCTCATCACCTCTGTCACTAGACTGTCACCTCCCAAGGGCCTGGCCCAGAAAAATCACGGAGTGGGGGGCAACTTCCCAGGAGGTGCCCTAGTCCCTCCCAGCTCAGCACATTGCTTGTACCACCTCTCTCAGGATCATGACGGGACTCCCAGGACACAGTCCCTGTGGCCCTCGCTAACAAGGTCCCAGGCTGGAATGTACTTCGTGCCTGAGGACTCATTAGGAATTTGAAGTTGGAAAGGGCTTCTCCAGCTCTTGCCTCCTTCCCTGGGTTTCTCCTTCCCCTCTAGGTTTACGAGTCAGCTTGTCTCTGCCCCCAGGTCCTGCTGGACCAGACACCTGGGAGAGCAAAGCGCTCAGAGTGGAGACCCAGATTCAGTCCTGGCTCTACCTTTAGCTCCCGGGGTGACTTTGGGAAAGCAAACAGCAACCCTATGTCCCATCGTTAAACGGAGTTATGACAACTGTCCTGATAACCCTTATAGATTAGTAGGGGGGCGGGAGGTAAAAATGTTTGGCAATGGTCTAAATCACCACCGTAGTATGAGGCACCACTGCGTCACCGCCGCCGGCACTATTAGGGCTTGTATTATCCCCCCACCCTTAGCTCTCTCCACATCCTCCTCCCATTCCTTGGGCTAATTTCAAGGTCCCAGGAGGATAACACTATGGTGAAGAAGTCCCATGGCAGAGAGGGTCTCAGCCTCTTCTGATCTCATTTCCATATATATAACCCCTTCCTTGCCCCCAAGTAGCTGACTGAGTTTGCACAGATACTCACCCCCATTGTACCCCTTCCTATGACACCTCGCTGGCCTCGGTGCTGTAACCAGGTGAGTTTTTCATGGCCTGCCCTCTGCTCTGTGTAACAAGGAAGGGGCTGTAGTTGTTACTAAGTCAAACCTCCTAGTTTTGCAGATGCAGCAACCAAGGTCTCAAAAGCAAAAATAAGGGACTTACTCAGGATGACATATCAGGTGAGTGGAAGAGCTGAGCCTGTACCCCAGAGGTTGCGGTTTGCCTTCCAGGCATCTTTACCAATTCCCTCCTTTTCAGATGAAGCTTGTTTTTTTATTCTGTTAGAGGTGAGTGGGATGAGATTCAGTGTTCAATTTCCCCACCGAGAACCCATAAATGAATTTATGCCAGGTTCCTAAGACCAACACTAGTGCGTGAAGGAACCGTGGGAATTTCATCGCAGGAAGTGGTCCCAGCAATAAGGGAAGCCTGGACACAGATGAATCCCCATGAGTGGTGATCTAGAGGGGCCACGTCATCAGTTATCACTCTTGTGATTTCATCGGCCACAGATGCCCTGGGTGAATAGTCTGGTGAAGAACCCATTAGTTAGAAGATCTTATGTAAGCTTTGTCCATTGTTGATTGAGGGCTAGACAGAAACTCCTAGAGAAGCATATTATTCTGGCTCCTGACTTACCTGTGTTTGAGGAATATTTCTTCCAGTTGTAGAAAACATGTGGGAAGTTTACCTACAGAGGTAGATGTCAGTGTATGGATTGCTACAACCACTGTGTGCCCCATCTAGACAAACAGAGCAGTGACCTTGTACTTTTCTCTCAATCTTTGCCTCCTCCAAACCATATCAATCCTTCAAAGTCTGGCCCAAATTCCCTCTTGTTCAGAAACCCGTTCCTCAAAACTATAGCCCACAGTGGGGCCTTCATTGTCAGAAAAACAATTTGTCAGCCAGTACAGTTATTCATTTATTTATGAAATGGTACATAACTAAAATGAATTTATGCATATATTTCCTAAAGTTGAATCACACCCTTAAATTGGACCAGATGAACTACATTAAATCACTAAATGATTGTGCTAGAAGGTAGAGTGATAAGTGTCATGGGAATGTTGAAGATGTACATATCACTTTAAAATGGGCACCAATCAGGGAAGTCTCTCGGGAGGGTATCTGAGCTGAGTCCTGAAGACTTTGATCATGTGACACTGGAAGAAGAACATTCAATGTAGAGAAAATAGCATAAGCAAAGGTGGGGATAGAGGAAGTCACACAGATTGCGATCTGGTGACGCGGGTTAAAATAAGGGAAATCAGGGGGCAGCTGCTGACTGTGGCTATGACTTCCCAAGGCACTAGTTTGGACTTGAGCTACTGCAGCCTGCAAAGGCGAGACTTTGGGATCTACAAATGCACAGGTATAGTGAGTGTGGGGTGGGCTTTGAGTCAAAAATAGATTTAGAGAGAATTGCAGGAAAAGGACATGGCTTTATGATGCCTTTGATTACCTAGAGCAGTGGTATTTATAAAAGTTAAGAGCAGGGGCTATGGAGTCAGACTTCCTGGGTTAAAATCTTGCCTCTGCTGGTTGCTTTCCGTGACTCACGTTCTTCCTATAAAATAGGGATTTAAAATGGTATCCATCCCATTGGGAGGTTATAAGTAATAAATGAGCTAATACACTTAGAACTGTGCATAGTTCCTAGCCCAGAGTAGGTGTCCTAATAACTGTCAGCTGCAATTATTATCAGGGATTATCAGGGAATGCCCTGAGGAAATTCTGTTAGCATCAAGCATACTGAGACAGATCAAACAGTGGGTATCATACAGGGAGGGGTTTCTGATTTCTCTTTTGTTAAGTTATTGTGATATGGGATTTAGGGGGTTTGTCATGATCATGCCCAGGAGGTGTTATGTTGTAAAATACTGTAAAAATAATCCATATTAATTGTAGGCAAATCAAAAAGTAGAGAAGAGTAGAAGAAACGTAATAAAATCCATCTATTTTATTATTCAAACCCTGATACATAATAGTTTGGTATTTCCCTCTATTCTTGTTTCTGTGTGTGTGTGAGTGTGTGTGTAAATGTTGACAATATTGTGTTGTATAGTTTTGCATCCTGCTTTAGTCACTTAACATTACATCATAAGAATTTCATTAAAAATTTTTTGGAATGTATTTTGCATTGTTTTCCACTAGCATATGCTGGTGTATAAGGAATATATGGATTTTTGTATGTTTGGTTTTTATCTTGCTGTTTTTTTCTAATAGTTCTTCTCTATTTTTCTAAAGACAATAAAAAAAATTCCCTTTCTTTCCAACATATAAACTTAATTTTTCTAGATATTAATTTTGCTAATGATTCTAGGACAGTGATAAAAAATATATGTAATGGTGGGGATCCCTGTCTTCTGTTTTTGTGGGATAATTTGTCATTCACCATTAGGAAAGATCCTGCAGTGTCCCTCTATTCTTAAATAACTACAGCTGGGTGTTTTTTTCTTTTAAATCAAGAATGGATCTTAACCTGTAAAAAGTACCTTTTAGGCAGCTGACCTGATATATTATATACATACATTTATTTATATTAAACTATCTTCAATTTCTTATAAGAAATTAGTTCTACCTCTTGGATAATTATATTGACATTTTTTAAAGCCTTACTTTAGTCTACCTAATTAACTCTATTACGTACTGAAAGTCACTAAAATCCACTAATATTATCCTATTTCTGGCTATTTCTTCTTGAAATCCTGCACTTTTTAAATGTATTGATGCCAGGGATTTTGAGCATTCATCTTCATGTCTAATTCTTCTTGCACCCTCATGACTCTCCATTAGGGGTGAGTTATACTAACCATCCCTTGTCAGTAGTCAGTGTAGATAGGCAACTCTTGAACTATCATGGTTTATATTATTTCTCTCTCACCTGCAGCTTCATGCTTTATCTATAGCCTACAAATACAGCTTGCCTGTGCAATTCTCCATTTAGTCCTTCCCCTGCTTCTTCAGTCCTGCTCCAGATCACAGAAAGTAATGATGCCATTCTATGCACCTACTCCCATTAATGCAAAAAAGGGCTTCTGGATTTGTTCCTGCATGAATACCCTTTTTCTCTGAAAAACTGTATCTGTCTGGCTTTTCCACAGTCATGGATTTTTCTCTCTGCCTCTTTCCTATTTGATCTCTGCTCTTCCTATTTGATTGGCTGTTCTTGGAGCTCTCTACTCTAGTTTTTGGGTTAGTTTTGGATATTTACTAGTTTCTTTGAAGACACTTTCTGTATTTTTATTCTTGTTCTGCTTGTTTGGGGAAGAGATGAGTTTTGAGAAGAGAAAGTTCCAGATTTACCCTACCATGCTCAAACCAGAAGTACACTTTCCACTTACTTATTTACCCCAAGGATTTTTTCCTTCATGATATCTACAAATAGACTCTTTCAGCTAAGAGAGAGAGGGAGGTCCAGAATGGTGATGGCACTTGTCCAGGCACATGAGAATGAAGTATAGTTGTTGAATAAATGTAGTGAGCAAGTTAACAAACACATGATGTGGCCTGGAGAGTGGGGAAGTCCTTACTTGGAGAGGGAATTTAGCAGAGGGCTCAGCATGTCAAAGGAAGTCTACTGCTTTTTAACTAAAGATATTGAAATGAATGACTCTTTATCTCATTGGATGTTTCCTTGCAGGAACTAATGCAGCCAATATCTGGGGCCAATGGAACAGCCATTTCTGAGTTCATCCTGCTGGGCTTGGTGGAGACACCAGGGCTGCGCCCAGCTGTCTTTGTACTCTTCCTCTTTGCCTACCTGCTCACAGTTGGGGGCAACCTCAGCATCCTGGCAGCCATCCTGGTGGAGCCCAGGCTCCACACCCCCATGTACTTCTTCCTGGGGAACCTGTCAGTGCTGGACATTGGCTGCATCACCGTCACGGTCCCCTCAATGTTGGGTCGCCTCCTGTCCCACAAGCGGACAGTTCCATACGGAGCCTGCCTCACACAGCTCTTCTTCTTCCACCTCCTGGCAGGGGTGGACTGCTTCCTGCTGACAGCCATGGCCTATGACCGATTCCTGGCCATCTGCCGGCCCCTCACCTACAGCACCCGCATGAGCCAGATGGTCCAGAGGATATTGGTGGCCGTGTCCTGGGCTTGCGCCTTCACCAATGCACTGACCCACACCGTAGCCATATCCACCCTCAACTTCTGTGGTCCCAATGTGATCAATCACTTCTACTGCGACCTGCCCCAGCTCTTCCAGCTCTCCTGCTCCAGCACCCAGGTCAATGAGCTGCTGCTGTTTGCTGTGGGCTTCATAATGGCAGGTGCTCCCATGGCTCTCATCGTCATCTCCTATGCCTATGTGGCAGCCGCGGTTCTGCGCATCCGCTCTGCCGAGGGCAGGAAGAAAGCCTTCTCCACGTGTGCCTCCCACCTCACGGTGGTGGGCATCTTCTACGGGACTGGTATTTTTAACTACATGCGACTAGGTTCTGCTAAGCTTTCAGACAAGGATAAAGCTGTTGGAATTTTTAACACTGTCATCAACCCCATGCTGAATCCAATTATCTACAGCCTGCGGAACCCTGACGTGCAGGGCGCCCTCTGGCAGGTGCTCATGGGGAGGAGGTCACTGGCTTGAAGAGGTCTGGAGATCTGAAGTGTCACTTCCGCCTTATCTTTTTGAGCTAAAGGAGCAGTCCTCCAGGGTCCGTAACTAGGACAAATGGTCCAGAACTGCTTCTGTCTCTCTGAGCACGAGGAATTCTTTGGCAGGGATAATAGTTATAGGCACTGCGTGTTCGGGTTCTGCTAGGCCAACATCCTTGATAAATTGCAATTTCTGTCACTATGTGCTCCTTTTCCTGGGTAGAAGTAAAACCTGGGCTTTGAATGCTCACAGGTTCATGTCCCCCATGGAATGACTCTTTAGTCCTGAGTTACAACCTGCATTCCAAAATACCCAGCAAACCCCTGCTCACGGGGGTCAGATGATTCCCTCAAGTTCAGGGGTGGTTGGTCTGCTGATAAACCATAGGTCTAGAGATCAGGATTCTTATATTTCTCCCAGCAGGCTTCTTCATGCAAAAACAAAAAACCCCCACAAACCCCAGCTCATTCCTCTCCTATCATGCAGATGACACAGACATAGAGGGCGCAGCAGGAAGCTGCATGGCCACACATTCTCTAGTAACACTGTGGGCAAAGTCTTAAAACTCCATTAACACATATGAAACAAAAATGATTTTTCTCATCTATCCTTCCTCATATGTTTCAAATCTGAAAAGATAAGCATTTATAATATAAATATTACTTAAACATTAAAAAAACCCAAATGTTCAATATGAACTTCCTCTCTAAATTCTCACTCTCAGTCTAGAAATCTTCTAGCTAAGACAACCATTATCTGTAAACACAAATCATAGAGTGATGCCTCACCCTAAGTTTCCCTTATCAGTAGGACAGTATGTCTCTAACCTAGGACATTATCTCTTCTTGTTTGCCATTTGCCAGCCCTTGGACAGCCATTATTTAGCTGATTTTCCTCCTGACCTCCCCTTCAGACTAATTGCCCATTCCTGGCATCTGTACTGTGTCACTGATGTTTCCCGTATAATCTCCTTAAAACTTCCACTTGACCTGCCCCTGTGGCTTGGCTTCTCCATGCTATTTTATGGAGGTGAAGGGATTGAAAGGATGGGGTAAGCTGGAGATAAAGAGAAAGGACATGAGAGAAGGAAGCCCAACCAGATTAGAGGTAAAATGTTTGTGGGAAAATGATGACAAAATATCGGAAATAGAGAAAAATAGGATAGAACTGCAAGCAAAAGAGAAGGAAGGATAGAGTATTGGAGAGGACAAATGGGGTGCAGAAATACAGTGTAGATGAGGAAGAATGTAGAAATTCAATCAGATGCCTTGAGACCGTTGAAAGACCAGAGGCGGAAGGAGGGTAGTAAGATTAGTGGGTCATGGCTGAGAGATACAGGCTGACTAGTCTCCTGTCCAGCAGTAACCACTTTTGACAGGCTTAACACTGTCATTGTAGCCCATCCTTTATACCAAAAATAAAATAATATTTTAAGTTTTGCTAAAAGTGCTAAAAAGTATACAGGAAACTCATTTTTTGTTTCTCCAGAGAGAAGGTATTCCTAGGAGGTCAGGGAGAAGGTTTATCAGATGGGAAAAGAGGGGAAGAGTGTTGGGTATTTTATCACCTACATCTCTAAAAGGTCATCAAAGCTGGTGACTATCTGATTTATCAACTTATTCCCTGCCTTTTGGGTCATGCCTGTCAATACTGTCATGGGAAAAGAAAGCTCTTTCCTGACCCTTTGTGAGTCATCGAACTTCAGAAGACAAAGAGTCAGCTTCCTCCAAGGGCCAAGAAAACTGTCAAGGAAGATCTACAACATGGTTCTCACCTCATCACTTCTCTCATCCACAGCATTCGTGACCTTGGGAAGTCCTTTACCTCCCCTGAGCCTGCACTTGACAGACACAAGGTAATCATCAGGGTTCTTCCAACTCCAGTGCTGCCTGATTCTATTGGTCTGAATGAAGAGAAAGACTCTCTTACTCTGTTTACCTGAAGAGTTACTGCATCGTTCAACCACCACTTCTACCCACCAGCATTTCCCATTGCTGTGAAACACAGCTTACTGTTTTCTTCCAAAAATCTTGTGCCTATGGCTTTTGTTCCATATAAACATTCATCTAAAGGCTAACGGATGATTTGGAGTGTCACCATCACTGGGGTGGCATGGATCTATTGGTTCAGCATCATAAATAATGACCTAGGACACTGATCCTCAGCACTCTGACCATGCTCCAGGATCACAGAGTTTCTTTAACAATTTGGGAGGTTCCTTTTGAAATTTGCCTCTTCTCTTTTATGCCAAACTGGAAATTTCTTTGCTACTTAAAATTTTTATCATACATTTAAGTTGCTAAGGTTCAAACAATACAGGATATTATCATTACTCTTTTACACCATTTCCACAATAATCCCATTCTTAAAAGGAACTATTCTTAATAGCTGGTCTTCAGCTTTCCAGATAAATGAACACACACACACACACACACACACACACACACACACACACACACACGTATATGCAAAACACCATACTCTTTTGTAATCTGCTTTTCCCCTCTCCACATTACATAGTGTAATTCTTTACAGGTCAACCTACATTTTAAAGGCTGCATAATGTTCCATTTAATCTCTTTAACTAAACCGTTATTGATATAATTTATTTCCTATTGTTTTTGCAGTTGTTAATAATACTGGGATTAATATTCCTATTTGTATGTCTTTCCCATACATCTGAAATTATTTCCACTGGTTAAATTCATACACATACTTTTAATGTGTGCACATGTGTGTGGGTGTGTGTTTGTGTGCACACCCATGCTAAGAAAATGCAAAGTTAAAAATTGGTAAATATTATGCCTTTGTATTTGCCAAGAAATGTGCCCCTTTTTTATACATCTTGGCTAGCAGTTTATGAGAATGCTTGTTATCTCATTTGTTGACTTCACTGGGTGTTATAAATAGAACTTTTTATCTGTGATAATTAGATTAAATATTGTGTTATTTTTTATTTGAGTTTCTTTTTTGTGAGTATGGTTGGATTGATTTTTATATATTTATTCATTATTTGTATTTATTCTTTCAAAATTGCCTGTTTATGCTTCTGCCCTTTCAGGGTTAGCTTAACTTAATGATTAGTGGAAACACTTCATGTTTGGGGATGGTATTGTTTGTCATACGTGTTGCAAATATATTCTCCAACTTCCCATTTGTCTTCAATTTCGTTTAGGGTGTGTCTTTCGTCCAAATTGTTTGACATTTTTATGAAGTTTATCTTCTTTGTTTTTGGTGTCATGCTTAGAAAAGATGGCTTTTCCATCTAAATGCTGTATAAATATTTGTCAGTGATATTTTTCTAGAACTTTTACATTTCTTTTTAAGTCAACTATTTAATATATGAAGAATTTATTTTTGTGTATATTCTAACTTTTTCCCCATGGATAAAAATTGCCCCAACACCATAAAATGTAAGTTTGATTTATACATATAGTATATGTGGTATTATATATATACTATTATGACAGTCAACAAGATCACAGAACATATTTTACAGTTACTAGCAATAATTTGGACGAAAGTGCCTTTGTGGGAGCCTTGGGGTCTAGCTAGGAGATTGTGAGGCCCTGGCAGAACCCCCGACCGAGGTGGGCTGTTTTGAGACTTGCCTACAGTGGTCCTGGCTACAGACCTGGAAACAGCCCTGTCCCCTATGGACTCAGCTACATACCCATTTGGCCTTGGTCCTGACACCAGCAGCATCTGCCAAGAGGCCCAGCAGGAGTCATGCTCACTGAGCCCTGGTTAACAGGCCAGCTAACCTTGACCCTGGCTGTGGATGCTGAAGCACTCCACCACCCAGCTCCAGCGCCTCCCAGCTGCCAGTCTGCCAGTCCTGCCCACCCAGGGAAGAGGCAGGAGACACGCCCATCCGTGCCACTGAGACAGGCCCTCCGACCTCAGTCCAACAGGAGTCAGTGTAATAGCCCTATCGCTGGGTTCTGGCCCCTCGCAGTCATGGGCCAAGAACATTCCTGCTTGCACCAGGACCCACCAGAAGACACATTCTTCTGTGCCCCAGAGGCACCCCTGCCGACCTTAGTCCAACTGCAGATCTTAAAGTGACCCTGTAACCCAGCTCCTACCCCTTGAAGTTGGGGGCTGGGAACACTTTGCCCACCCAAGTTCCTGGAGGAAGACACAGTCCCAGAGGAGGCCTTCCAAACATGGTCTGACGGTGTGTCTTCAAAGAGGCATCTCAGTAGTTAATGGGAACCAGCTCCAGGCATTCTGGCCAGAATGTAAAATCCTGAATCATTTCAGCTCTCCCTGTTCAGCTTTACTTTTTACCCCAGTGCTTTGATCCTCTTGATCCATTCCCACATTGCTCCTCTATAAACATGAGGAAATTCCACTTCCTGCCAAGATATTTTGGCCAGTGTATTAGCTTCCTATTGCTGCTATAACAAATTACCACAAACTTAGAGACTTAAAACAATAGAAATATATTCTCTCATGGTTCTGGAGGCCGGAAATCTAAAATGAGTCCTATAGGGCAAACTTTAAGATATCAGCAGGGAGAGTTATTTCTTTTTTAGGCTCCTGGGGAGATTGCATCCTTGTCTCCTCCCACTTCTAGTGGCTGCAGGCACTCCCTGGTTTGTGGCCACGTCACTGCAGTCTCTGCTTTCATTACTGCATTGTCTTCTCTGCTGTGACCAAGTATCCCTCTAACCTCTCTCTAATAAGGACTCTTGTGATTACAGTTAAGGACCCGTTGGATAATCCAAGATAATCTCCCCAACCAAAGATCCCTAATGATCACATCTACAAAGTCCTTTTTACCTTGTAAGATTGATTTCAAAGATTGGGACCTGTCTCTTTGAAGGGCATTATCTAGCTTACCAAAACCAGATACAGGAATTCTTTTCAGTGAGTAAATTATTTCCTCTTGAATCATAGATGGGAATTCCTTTCCCAGAATATGCTGAGACCTAACCCAAGTTATTCCGGAGGCATTGAGAAGTGGGAGAAGTCCTTGAGGAGGACAAGAATTTTCTTGCAAGGCCTCTGCTTCATATGAGGTCATTTCATGCTCTTCAGGCCACAAAAAGGAGGTTGAGCCAGTCCTCTAGCAAGGGAAAAGGGAGGCTTTTGACAGCTAAGTGAGTTCAGGAGAGTTTGGGGGCTCAGAATTCTCATGCCCAGTCTCTTAAGCATTCCCATCCCAGGACTCAAGGTCTTACTCCTTCCCTTCCAGAGCCCTAAGTGTAGCGTAGGAGACCCAACTAAGCTACACATTTAGCCTCCTTTGTAGCCCTGCCATCCTTACAATTAAGTCCTAGGCCTTATTTTCAGCGCTGCCTGCCTTGTGGATGCAGAAAGTTAATGTCTCATTAAATGTTGCCTTGGAAGTTTTCCAGCTGCCACAGCATACACTGAACTGAGAGTTGACTGGCATGGTCCTACCCTTTTGTTTCTTAAAGGCCTTCAGAAAGTTAACAAAAACCATCCTTTGTTCTTAAAATTACACAATTCTTATAATTACCATGGTCCTCATAATATTAATGTGTTAGTTAACACATAAGCCAGTGTTTCCCCTTCCACCTGTCACTCATTGCGATCTGCTACCGTGAGTCTTAGTCATTATTCTAGGGGTTATCACCACCCCATTACCAAAGAGTGGTGAATGAGCCAGTTTCAGAATTCCATCAGGAGGATATGCTATGGTCTTAGTTGGGTGCCTGCCAAAGCAGAGACTGAGACAAGATTCATGTGTGCCTTAGCTGGGAAGTCATTTCAGGGAGCAAGACTGAGGTTATGAAGAGAGACAAAGAAGGAAGAAGTGTCCCTGACTGAGGGGCTTATCACCCAAGTCCCTCCTATGGACAGCAGACACTTGACTGTACAAGAGCGTATAGGATGCCCCCCAGAATTGTCTGAAGAAGGGGGTGGTGGTAAGTACCCATGGGCTTCCATCTCCTATTGTCAAGCTTCCCTCTGCACCCTGAGCTCCACATGTGTTCAGACCTAGTGAGCCCACACACATCTCACTATTACTCATGGCACCAGAGGATGCCAGGGAAGAAGCTACACTCTCAGTTTGCACCAAGCAGAAGCCTTCAGGGAACTGTCCAACCTAGCCACAGCTGAGACCAGAAGAAAGGCTAAGCAAGACATAGGTCAGAACCACTGGTATGTCTGCTACAATGTACTTTGTAGAATTGCCCTGAGGATCGATAGGGACTCCAGGTCTGAAGTTCTTAGCATATTACTATGCATGTAACAAACATTCATCAGTGTTATCAGTTGGGATGGTGATGTATTGTCAAACTACTATGAGCAGCTCAGCGAATCTGACTTCATTTAATCTTCACAGCAATGTGCTGTGGTAGAGGATATACTCATTTCACAGATGAGGAAACAGGCCCCAAAGGGTGCAGCTGCTTATCCAAAGTCAGACCACTTAGAAGCAGAAGAGCAGATCCATCCACAGTGTTCTTCCTATTATACCAGGCTTCTCTGTTGGGCGAAAAGAGAAAGCTCTCTCTCAGGGAGGGAGTGTTGGGTAGTTATTGGTGGGTACAGGAGTCAGAGGAACACACTCCTCAACCTTCCCACATCTCTGTTATTAATCTGTCACTAGGGCTCTCAATTCCAAAGAGCCTGTCCTAGCATCAGATGGCACTTTTACCACCACTTCCAAGATCATTATAGGTTCCCAGGGTCCCCCACTAACAAGACCCCGAGGGGGAAAGCACCACTTTCCTGAGGACTCAGTAGGAAACTGGGCTGATGGAAAGCTTCTCCCTCTTGCCTCTCTCCTGGGGCCTCTTCCTCATCGCCGGCTCCAAGTCATCCTCTTGGGGTTGGCGTCTGGGAAAGAAAACCCTCCTCAGCCAACCTGTGTCTAGTCTCAGTTATACCTCTAGCTTCCTGGGTGATTTTGAGGACATGGAAAAGCCCGTAGGCCTCAGTGACCCCACCTCTAAGTGGAAAATCTATCACCTGCCCTATTACCTGCCATCAAGCCAGGGCTAAAGAGAATGCTTTTTTTTTTAAAGAAACTCTAAATACCAGATGGTAGGAGGCATTGCTGCTATACTTATGAAGGGCTTGAGTTGCCTAAGAAACAATCTGTCCCTCTCCCCATCTGCTTCCTCTTTCCTGGAAGGACTAATTTCTGAGGCTTCCAGGGGGTAACACTGTCACAAAGATGGCTCTGTGATAGAGATGTCAGCTTGTTTTCCCTCATTGTCTTGGACATTGCCCCTTACTTTCTGGGCAAATAACTGGGGCTGCATAGCTCCATGCTTTCCTGAGGAACTCACTGGCTTCCAAGCCCAGGCCCAGGTAAGTATGCTCAGGGATCCTCCCTCCACTCCTGCAGAACAGAGACGGGGCTTCTGCTGTCATCAGCTCACACCTGACTTTATACATGGTGCAAGATGTCCCTGAAAAGGGAAGACTTGTCAGGGGAGGATCTGGGACAATAACCCAAAGGTCCTGGCTCCTCTTCTGGGCTCTTCTGCCCCCCTTTCTTGGATGATGCCTGCTCTCTGTTGCTCCTAAGAGAGCATATGAAGGGTTCACTGCCCAGGACCCACTTCATCAGGCAGCCCAGAGCCTTCACTCCAGGCACAGGTCTTGTTGAGCCTTTTCTTCCCTGGTAACATGGAGGGATTGGCTGGAGTTCCAGAGCAGGGAGCTGTCATTGCTCAGTAGGAAGAACCCGGGGCTCACTCCAGAGCCCTGAGAGGACATGGGAATGGACATGACGGGCATCACAGTGACCGTGTCAGACACTCTGGATGTCTCTGCCTGGCCAGAGGTTGTCCCAGAATCCCACTGATGTCAAACAGGCTGCATCTCTGGCCACCTGAGGGTTGGTAGTAGCTGTTTTGTTACTCTTCTATCCCTGGTTTTAACTTATATTTGTTTGTATACCCCTCCTAAGGGCCTATTCTTTTGAGTTGTTTACATGAAAAGAAACATGTTAGTGGGTGGATTGCTACATTCCTTGCGTGTCCCAACAACACCAGGAAAACAGAAGTCCCTGCAGCAGACTTGCACCCTGCATGTGCCGTACACCTCCCCTAATCCACAGAAGTCCAGCTCAGCTTCTAGTATGTCCAGAAAGTCTTCCATGACAACTCTAGCACATGCGGATGCTCTCTTTCTCTGAAACCCTATGGACACTTGAACTATTCATTTATCTACTTAAGAAATACTGAGTACCCACTATGTGTAATGCACTATTGCTTTTTGAAAACTGATTTGAACATGTATCCTGTCCTCAACTTGCTTCCAGAGAAGTAGGGGAAACATGTTCTACAGAGAAATGACTTAGTTAGAAGGGAAACAGTAATAAGTTCCATGAAATAATGTGCAGTGGGGGTTTAGGAGGTGGGAGCGGGAGGGGAACAGGATGAGAGAGAAAGACAGGGATGGGGAACTTTTTGAGATGGGGAAGTTTCCAGGAAGGATTCACTCAGCAACTAGCATTTGAGTCAAATCTTGAAATACTTGGACACGTAGAGTTAGAGGGAAGCCATTAATTACAAGGAGAGAAAACAGCAAGAGCAGGGAGGGAGAAAATGACAGGGTCAAAATCTAATGCTTGTGTTAAATGGACCAAAAGGGAAAATGGAGAGTAGTTGATTGCTCTTTAACATACTGTATGTGAAGAGCTGTTATTCGTCCATTGGTTTGTACATTTACAAAGCATTTATCAATTACCACTTTAATCGGTGATCTCACCAACCATGTGATCTTAGGATTATAAGGCTATCTTAGGGTTCAGCACACCTAACTTTTCATCCATAGGAGCTCTGGCCCTCACTGACCTTCCCCTTCTGTTAGTCACCAGGCCCCAGCTGCTTCCCATCCTCTGATTCCAGGGCATTCTATGCAAGGGAATAACATAGCTCTTACTGAGGCTCTAGTGCTGCTTATTCCGTGGATAATAGAGAGGCACTGCTTTTCCTTTTTTTTTTTTATCAAGAGCTTATTACAAGATCTGGAAGACTAAGCTCAATCTAGTGCTCTATATATGTGCCTGCTTCATTGGAAGGCCTCTCCTTAGAGCTAATGGTCAATCTACCATGCTTGAGTCAAGGACAAATGGAAGGCCAGTGGCTGTGTGCTGCAGAAGACTAAGCATCCTTAGCAGCAACGAACCCATAGGTCATGCTTATCATTTTTATTTCAGAGGCAGGTAGCAGCTACTATAAAAAGAATAATTTAAATTAAGCTGTCTACTGTAAGGGTTTAGTTAATAACAAGAACACAAGCAATTTAGTAATCAAGGGTGTTTGAATTTATATTTCAGAGTATGTCTCTCACCTTGGAGAAATGTATTTGGCTGGACTACCTAATAACCACAAACACGGGTATCCTCTCTCTGATTGTTGCCATACCTTTGCTTGATCTTCCGTTATTTCTAGAAGCCTTGAAATCTATTTATGCTTTCAAATACCTCCTGGTTTCTCTAGGAAAACCATTAATTTTCTATTTTGAAATCTGCTTATTGGTTTGGACTGACCCCTCGGATTAAAATAAGGAACTTCCATCTTAATATTACTCTATTCAAAGAGGAAGTCTGCTTTTTATCTTAATTTATTTTCTCAAGTATTCTGGCCCTCTCAGCTAGGAGAGGACAGGAAGAAGAAGTTGGTGGCTGTTTTGTACATCTCAGCTGAGAGTAAGGTCAAGGTGATATCCCTAGGTGACAGAGGAGGCCAGCGAGTGAGGTGTGCCTGAGGGTGTGGGAAGATCGTCACTGGGACAGCTGAGGACTCACCTGGGGCTTGAACATAGGTGGCTTAAAATATTTATTTTGAATAAATAACTTGAGTGGACTTACACCTCCCCTCCTGTGGCATTTCCTTATAGGGACTCATGGATCCAGAGGCTGAGACCAATAGGACAGCGGTTACTGAGTTCATTCTACTGGGTCTGGTGGAAACAGAAAACCTACAGTCGGCTGTCTTTGTACTCTTCCTCTTTGCCTACCTGCTCACAGTCGGGGGCAACCTCAGCATCCTGGCAGCCATCCTAGTGGAGCCCAAACTCCACACCCCCATGTACTTCTTCCTGGGGAACCTGTCAGCACTGGACGTTGGCTGCATCACCGTCACGGTCCCCTCAATGTTGGGTCGCCTCCTGTCCCACACGCGTATGATTTCCCATGAAGCCTGCCTCTCCCAACTCTTCTTATTTCACCTTCTGGCAGGGGTGGACTGCTTCCTGCTGACAGCCATGGCCTATGACCGATTCCTGGCCATCTGCCGGCCCCTCACCTACAGCACCCACATGAGCCAGATGGTCCAAAGGATATTGGTGGCCGTGTCCTGGGCTTGCGCCTTCACCAATGCACTGACCCACACTGTAGCCATATCCACCCTCAACTTCTGTGGTCCCAATGTGATCAATCACTTCTACTGCGACCTGCCCCAGCTCTTCCAGCTCTCCTGCTCCAGCACCCAGGTCAATGAACTGCTGCTGTTTGCTGTGGGCTTCATAATGGCAGGTGCACCTTTGGTTCTCATCATTACCTCCTACATTCACGTGGCAGCTGCGGTCCTGCGCATCCGCTCTGCCGAGGGCAGGAAGAAAGCCTTCTCCACATGCGGCTCCCACCTCACGGTGGTTTGCATCTTCTTTGGGACTGGCATGTTTAACTACATGCGTCTGGGCTCAGAGGAGGCTTCAGATAAGGACAAAGGGGTTGGGGTTTTCAACACAGTTATCAACCCCATGCTGAATCCACTCATCTACAGCCTTAGAAACCCTGATGTTCAAGGTGCCCTGTGGCGGGTGCTTGTGGGGAGAAGATCACTGACCTGAGGGGTGATAAGGTCCCTCCTCTCCTACCTTTACTGGTTGAGAAACATTTCACATGAGGCAGTAACCATGTTTCTTATTTCTTGATGCCTGAAGATTAATGTGGTGTGTTTGTCCTGCAAAAAACTCCTACATAGTTCACTTATTCACTTATTGTATCAGTAAACATTTATTAAATTGCTTCTATGATCCAGACATTCTCTGAGGACAGTGGCGAACAAAATAGAAGCCTCTGCACTCATGCAGCTTGCATTCTAATGAAGGGAGGCAAAGTCACGGAAATCAGTAAGCAGCACGTGAGGAGTATCACACAGTGAGAAGTGCTATGGAGAAAAGCAAGACATGGGGCTATGAAGTTGGGTTCTGCCGAGCAAGCCCCCTGGGCAAGTTGCTACCTTGCTTTGGATGTGCCCACTTTCTGGGAAGAGATGAAGCCTTGGTAGCCCAGTAGTTCCGGGCAGCAAGGTCCTATGGGGAAGGGCTAGCTGGTTAATCACAGCCTAAGTGACCAAGAATATCACTGTGAAGTTCCTTCTGGCCAGGATGTGAAATTCCCTCTCAATCCAAGGGCAGACAGATGTTTAAAAACAAGGATCCAGTGCCAAGCACTATTCTGTTCTACCATTCACCTTTCACCTCCAAGAAAACCAGTTCCTTCTCTTCACTACCACACAAGAATCTTATCGGATAATATTTAGGAAACAGGTGGGGTCTAGAGAAGGGAACATCCCACTAAAAAAAAAAGCACATTAATGCATACATAATTTATCCTCAGGTCTCCCAAACATCCTAGGTCATAAAATAAATAAATAAAGCCCCTGGGATGGATGTCTCCTTCTAACTTTCCATTATTAGTACATTAGTACATCAGCACAGCTCCTACCCAGAGAATTTCCTCATCTTGCCATTAATCCAGATTTCAGCTCATCCATTCCTGATTTGTGTCTTTCCTCTAGCCTCTCTTGGAAGTGATTTATTCTGTCCTGGCAATTCTACTGTCCCTCTGCTGTGTCGTTTCTGATACTGCCCCATGGCTACTCCTGGAGCCTGGCTTCTCTGTGATCTCTTCTTGGAGCCACAGAACTGGAAGCATGGCCTGACATGAGGATGGGAAAAAAACATGAGAGTGGGAGGTGGGACAGGATTGGGAGTGTCTAAGGAGCAGAGGTCACGGATGTCTCTCTCCTGACACTTCCAGATCTTCAGACACTTCAAGGTTAAAGAGAACAAGCTTCCCTCAAAGGGCAAAATTCTTGAGAATAGAAATCAGAAAAGTGAGTTATAACCACTGCTCTGTGACTTTAGAAATTTCCTTTCTGTGGCTGGGTTTGTTTCCACCTCTACTACAAGGAATGGGGACAAGACTATCTCTCCACAACTCTTCACATTAAATGACCTTTGATTACAATAGTTTGGATGAATTTTTCCTAGGACTGGACCCAAAAAACATTTTGAGAACATTACCACTACCAGTCCATCCATCCTATGAGCACTTAACTCTGCCCAAACAAATCTTACTGTTCCCCAGAGCTCCCCATGTCTTAGCATTGCTTCTTCCTGAACATTCACCCAAACTCTTAAGGATGTTTTCCTTGGAAATTGTTTCCTATGTTCTACCAGTCCTCCAAGATCAAAGTGCTTCTTTAACAAACAGGGAAGCTGTGTTTCCTTTGGGATTCCTCTTTTTGTATCCCCCAGTGTAAATAAATATATTTAGTTAAAAGTTAGTTAGAAATGTTATATCTGATAGTGGAAACATTCAGGCAATACTATTTCATCAAGTAGGAAATAAAAATCTAAGTGTCCCTTTACTGTACCACAAATACCATTACTCAGGGTTAATTCCTTTTAAGGATTTTATGTTCATTCCTCCAGAGATTTTACACATATGTGATATGTACTTTTCACATCCCTAGAATCATCACTGTTCTGTGATCTGCTTTTTTTTTTCCTACACATTGTGCAGTATAATCTTTTACAAGCCAAAGACTTAAATTGTTATTTATCTGTTTTAATGGTTGCACAATGTATCATTGTACACATAAATCATAATTTATTTAATCAAACCTCTACTGATATAACTTGGATTGTTTCCAATTGTTTTGTAATAACAAACAGAACTGTGATGAGTATCTCTACAAAGATGTCTTTCCAAATTTCTGTAGTTATTTGCCTAGAATCAATACATATGAATAACTTAAGGGAAATGTAAATATAAATTTTTAGATACACATGCACACACATATATACTGTCCTCCTACTTTCTGAAACTTTTGCACCAATTTGTATATGCACTATACAACACTATAACCACTACTGATATAACTTGGTAGAGGTTATGTTGTTTGGTAGTGTTGTTTACTCACATCCTTGCCATCAAGGATTGTTATAAGCAAATATTTTAATTTTTTACATTCTGGGGGTTGAGAAATGGCAGTATTTTTATTTGAGTATTTAATTCTAGTTAAAACTGCAGCTGGATGTCTTCACATATTTATTGGCCAACTATATTCTTTTGGAATTGCATGTTATAGCTTTTGCCCTCTTCCATTGGATTATTTGTTAGAAAATCTTAATTGTTATGGGTATCAATAATTTTTTCATGTAGCTTGCAAATATGTTCTCTAACTTGTCATTTGTCTTTCAATTTGATGTGTGTTTTGCCAAATAGACGTGTTCCATTTTTATGTGGTCAAATCTGATTGTATTTTCTTACAATGCTTATTGATTTTATGCCTCACTTTGAATGGAAAATATTTTTTCCCTCTGTCTCAGGCAATATAGTCCAGGTTATATTGTGCTAACAAACAGCCCCTAAAATTTGGGTTCATGTGAAATTATGCATTATCTGATGGATCTAAGAAGAGTCAGTGTTTTTTAGACTGCTCATCTTTTTTTTTATTGTGAGGATGAGAGTAACAACTTTCAAGTTCTTTACATGTCAAGAGTGAAAACTGGAAGACTGCATTTTATTTTGAGGTTTGTGGTGAATGTACACGGTCTTTCAGTTTTCTATTTCCCCCTTTATAATAGCTGCCAATTTACATTTGGCAACTGGGTGAATCCAGGGAATGTGGTTCCACCCTTGGCTCCAGACTGGAGGTATCAGAATATCTAACTGGCCTGGCCACAGTGATGGTTCTACATGGGCATGTGACCTAAATTAGTTTAAAAGATCATTATACTAGCATTTTGCAACTGGGTTTCCATGACAAAATTAAGCCCTACATAAAATGATTTGAATGACTATTTTCTTGATTCTTCCAGGGCTACATAGTGAGCAATATTCTAGATGCACAGGTCAAGAGTTGATTCATTGCATAGGATGGATCCCTTAGGTTAGTAGAACTGACTTCCCTTTGGAAACCCTGGTCGAAAAGGGCCATGCTAGACTTCTGCTCCTAGTCAAGCAAAGGAACATCCTTGCTTGCAGAAGAGCTACCATATGCTGACTCAAGGGGCCAAACCCAGGAGAGAAAGGAATCCCAAACAGACATTGCTGGCCACAGCACTGCTTCCCCCCACATGGCATTTGTTGATTTCAAGATGGGCCTGAAAGGCTGAAAGCAGAGGCCACCTCTGAGAGGCTAGGAAGTGAGCAGAGTTTTTAGCAAGCTTGTGGAACTGGAGAGACAGAAATTGCAGTTAGGGTCCTGACAAAGGGAAAAGGATGGTAATACACACCATGTTTTCACTTGGGACTCTGCTACATTCCAGAAGTAACACATAATAGGAAATAGCCAATCCTCACATGCAAGGAAACTCAGCCTTGAATTAGCTCCATCCTGACTGAATAAAGGTCATCTGCTCCTATCCTTACTGCCTTTTGCTTACAGAAGCAGAAATAAATCATTTTTTCAGGACAAAGCTATCATCCAGAGCAATGCCATCCAATAGAAATTTAATCTGAGCCACTTATGAAATTAAAATTTTTCTAGTAGCCACATTCTAAAAGGTAAAAATAAAAATGAAACTAGTTTTGATAATATATTTTATTTTATTCAATGTGCCTAAAATATTATCATTTCAACATGTAATCAATAGTAAGAAATTGTAAATGAGATCTTTTACTATCTTGTTTCTCATACTGTCTTCAAAATCCTGTGTGTATATTAAATTTACATATCAATATGGATGCTAAATTTTCATCAAAAATACTTGATCTGGGTCCTCTCACGAGTCTGTAAGCCAGTGGTGTAGCCATTGCAAGGCTTGGCTGGGGAGGGGTAGGCGTCCATGAACATTTACAGGGTCACGGGTAGGTTCAGTTCCCTGCCAGTTATGGGACCGAGGGCCTCTCAAAACATGACAGCTTCCTTTCTTAGAGCAAGGAGGGAGCCAGAGAGAAAGAGAGAAATATGGCAAAATAGAGGAAGGTCCCACTTGCATTTCCCCTTAGCAACACTAATTTGGCAGCCATACCCAGACTAAAGGACTTTGTGGGGCTTTGGGGTTCAGACAGAAACCCTGGGGGAGCCCAAGACCAAGGAGGGCTGCCCTCAGGTGACAGCATGGGTCACAGTCCTAGCTACAGACCCAAAGTGGGTGGTTGCTGTTGTTTTGATTTGTTTTCTTTGGGGGCAGAGTTGAGTAAATCGTGTATTTCAGTTCATGACATGTCATCACCACCATTCCTTGCAAGGAGTCTCTCTGGCTTTATTCCCTTTTATTAGCTCCAGTCTCCACTCCCTTCCGCTTCCCCCACATAGGCAGCCACTTCAATACATGCATGTATCCTCGAGGAACATGTGTTTTTGTATGTCAGTGTTTTGCATACATAGTTTTATGCTATAGGTCCAATTGTGTTTCTTACTCTTTGCATTAACACTATTTTTATGATTCATTCTCCTTACTGTATGGACACCCAAATCCCTGCTTCTCTTCCCTCTTTCCAATCCATTCTCTATACAGGCTCCTTAAAGACAACATGAAAAGATGGGAGTCACTTTTTAACTAGGATAATTGACAATGATTACCATGAAGACTTATGATCACTACCACACAACGGCGACAGGAAATAACATGTCTTAAACCTAGGGCACTCATCTGGAAATTTCTTAGTACTTCCATGAACAGTAGTAAATGGTAATGAGCAATTTCAGTCAACACAAGACAAAAAGAGCAGAGTAACTAAGAACTTAGTTCAGGCATGAAAATCTCAGTCATTCTACCAGGGATCAACACAGACCCATCAATGTCATAACCAAGGGGAGGGAACTTTAATTATAACCTTGGGACACCTATAGTAGTGGGACCATGTATTGTTTCACTACCCTTTTGCTTAAAACTTTCCAGCTCATAACTGGCCACCACCTTAAAGGGAATTCTGGATTATGGGATGCCTAACTATCATGTTTGGGAAAAAGTGACAATGAATGCATCTTAACAGCAACAGATGGGGGCCCCATGTTATAGAACGGGAGCTGGATAAAATGGAAACTACAAGTGGAACTAAGTGACACAGGCATGGACTGTATCAAACACAAACGCCATGCACTTCTTCAGGTGAATCTGATAATATGGTGAATTCAATTATTGACTTTTTAATGTTGAATGTGCCTTACACTCTCAAGATAAACTCTACTTGGTCACTATATATTATCCTTTTTATACAAATTCTAAATCTGCTAAGTTCTATTTGATACTATTTTTGCTGTTTTGCAATATTTTATTTCACTGATTTCTGCCATTATCTTTCTTCCCCTTGCTTGTTTAAAATTACTCTTGTTGCTCTGTTCAGTTTATTAATTTGCATACTCAGATCATTTGTTTTCAACTGTAGTTCTTTCCTGATATAAGGCTATTTAAAAGCAAAACTATCTCTTTTTTTTCTGCTTTTGATTTGTTTTTTTAAATTGTTTTTTAGTTCTAAGTATTCCATAATTTCTCTCATGATTTCCTTTTGAACTCAAGGTTTATGTAGTATATTCACTTCATATTTAGTAATACCTTCTTAAATTTCTAGATATTTGGTCATTTTAAAGCTCTCCTTTTATTATCAATTTCTAACCTTGGTGCACAATGGTTAGAAAACATATTTGCATTACACACTATGGTTCCAGAACATATTAATGGAGAACAAACATATATTCCTTCTTTAGAATTTATTGAAACTTCCTTTGTAGCATAGCACATGCTAATATTTTATTTTTACCTAAAAGGGCAGGTATTTTACTGATATAATATGTAAAATATACTCAAACTTAATCATTTCCATTTGCTGTATGGTCTTCTCATTCTTTTCCTCACTTATTGCCTCCCATTTAATAGGTCTTCTTGAGGTTGGTTTGAAAGTTACACATTCTAGTTTGAAAGCTCAGATGTTTTCCCTTAACTTAAAACACATGCATTTTAATTTATCCCCATGAATTTCTTAAACACATCTATATTTTCCCCCAGAAAGACAAGTTATTTATCATGCCCTCCTGTCCTTGTATTACTTTACTCTCATCCACTGCATAGTGTTGACTAGGTAGTAGTTTATCTAGTGTTTAGGATGTTATTTTAGACATTTTTCTATATTTTGTCTTTGCTCTTTCAGTCAAGAATAAACTTCTCTATGTTATTTTCACGCCTATTTCCCATACTTGTTGCATCATTTTCCTGGATGTTTTCCTTCTTATTTGAGTACTTTGTTCAAGAGTGTTTTCAAGGTAGATCTTTGGAGAACTATTTGGGCCTTGTATGATTGAGAATAATTTTATTATGCCCTCAAATTTAAGTGACTGTTTGGCTGGATGCTGGTTTTTATATTTAAGGTTCTTTTCCTTAAGACTTCACAAATATTACTCAACTGTCTCCTTCTAGCTAGTGTATTGCTGAGAAATCTGAATTCAATCTTGCTATTGCTCCTTTGTATGTAATCCTCTCTTTCTGGCAACTAAAAATTTTGTCTTTGTGCTGTTCTTAAATTCCACTATGTTGTGTTTAAAAGTTTTAAAAATTATTATTACTTTTGTTTGGAGCTTTATGAGCTCTGTGAATCATCCTCAAGTTGTTCCTATACTGTATTTCCAGAAAATCTATGACCACTTGTCCTTGAAATACTTCCTTCCCTCTTTCACTTTTTATGGGACTCATCTTCTAGTGTTACTTTCATTCATATCCTCTGTCTCTCTTGCTCTTCTCCCCGTATTTTCTGTATTTTTCTTCCTCACTGCTTGCTGCCTTGAAGAGAGTAACACTCTGATATTCTGGCACACTAATTCATGGTTGACCTGTATCCATCCCATTATTTATCTCATCTTTTGAATTATTTACTTCAACTATTGTGTTTTCATAACTAATGTTTCCACTTTGTTCTTTATATGCTTCATAGTCTTAGTATCTTCCCTCATATCCTTGCATATATTCATCAGGCTTCTGTTACATTCTAATTCTTCTCCAACAATTTAGATTTATGTGGTATATGCTGTTCGTTTATTTTTATTCTGGTCGAACTCTCAGATGTCAGGTTAATTTCACATGTGTCACCAGAGGTATTGCTACCATTCTGTAAGAGCTGTTCAGAAGAACCAGAGTCCTAGCTTCTGTCCCTCGAGGTGCTCACCTGGAGTGGGGGCGGGGGACAGGAGGATGTCCAGAGAAGAATGTCTCAGGCACCATTCAGTTACCGTCGGCCACTCCTATTTGTTGCCACTCCACTGAACAACATCTGTGATGACTAGGAAGAAACTTCCTTAGCTTGTATTCCAACAGCCTTGAGGATTCAGAGAGTGACTGACTGCCCTCAAGCTCACCTGCATTCATCAGCTCCTCATGCTAGCATGGTTCTTAACTATCATCATGGACCCCACTGCAGCAGAGATGGCTGGTTTTCCCCTAATACAAAGTTTTTGCTTCTTCATACTAATATAATATTAGCTGGGAATATGGGCACCAAGTATAAAGAATACACTTCTTAGACTCAGTTGCAGCCAGGTGAGGCCAAATGACCAACCTCTGGCCAGAAGGATATAAATGGAAGAGATGTACAATTTCTCCCAGATTTTGCCCTTAGTGTATCCTCCAGTGGCCTTCCCCTTTCCTTCTGGCTGAAATGAAGACTTATTGGCAAAAGCTTAACATCCATTTTCGACCATGATATGGAAACGTTATTTGAGGTTGGCAGAAAACTGAGAGAAGTAACCTGGATTCTTGGTTGTGTAGTCAGCATACCAGACCCAGACCACTTGCCTGTACCTAAGAGAGAAATAAATATCCTGCTTTTTAAAGCTACAATTATTTGGAGTTTCTCTATTATAATAGCCAAATCATAAGCACTTTCTCCACAGAATCCCAGTTAAGTAGGCAGGACAAATACAAATAATTTCATTTCACAGAAAAGAAGTCTAGATTCATACAAAATAAGTGGAGGCACTGAGGCTGGGCTCCGGGCACCCCAGGATCCGTCCAGGACTCTTTCCTCGTGAAGCTCTGCTGAGTTTGCTCCATGGCCTCAACTTTAGACAAGGATTTTGCATTCACTCTCAGTCTTGGTATGGAATTGTGAGTTTTACACTGTAGAATAAAAATCATAAGCCCTAATTATGTTTAATTCAATCTTGGTTGAGGCTAGAGGCCACAAGTTGCAATAGGAAGAGCCTTGAAAAAACTCAAGATTCCTTTACTGCAAATGTGAAAATCATCTTTCACAATCAGCGACTGCTTAGGCAGGTAAGGAAGGTTAGAGAACAGCTGCACGTTAGGTACCATAACACTTAATTTAAATTTATTTTATCATCTCATTATAAATTGTTCATAAATCTGTTTACTGAAATAACATAGATCATTGCCTTGTTGTTGAGAGCTTTGTTATAATAGTTACAAAGGTTTTTTATTCATAACCTTGAGGCAGCAAGTGTTTGCATAACTTTCTATTTTTGTAAGAAAAAATATACTTGTTCACTTAAGTAGTACTCATTGCCATCCAATAGGGACCTTACTAATATTTTGATCATTAATGCATTTTCCATGACCTCAGTGACTGAGTTTTGGTGAACTTACAGACTTTTAGAATTATGAACATTGCAAAAAATATTCCTTCTTATGAAAAGTAAAATAAACGAGTAAATAGTCAACTCTTAGTAGATTAAAGCATGATGTAAAATCTTGATTTTCCTCAACAATATCAAACTCACAGAGGGACTCTGGGAGGAGGGGCAATAAAGTCCATGTGGGATTCATGAATGAGAAACCTGAGGTAGGAGTTTCTGTGAAGTTCCCCCTGGAGGGGATGGAGGAGCCCTGCCGAGTCTCTGCAGAAGTCACTGTGCCCACGAGAAGGAAGCTTTGCCCCTGAGAAACCTCCCTGGGGCCCTCTTCATGTCCTGTTCCGCAGGCTATAAATGAAAGAGTTCAGCAGGGCAGTCACCACTGTGTATGTGACAGCAGGGGCGTCACCACTGAGTACATGACAGCAGCGGCTCTATCCTCCTCTACTGAGTTGGAGGAAGAGGATGAGGGGCACAGATAAGCCCTGATCACTGTCCCAAAGAACAAGGCAACAACAGCCAGGTGGGAGCCACAGGTAGAGGAGGACTTGCACCTTCCCTGGGCAGAGGGCACCCCAAGGATGGCTGAGGCAATGCGGATATAAGAGAGCAAGATGAGCGTAAAGGGGAATAAAATGACTGCTCCCCCAAGAAGAGGAGCACAAGCTCATCAAGCTGAGTGTCAGAGCAAGACACCTTCATGAGGGGCCGCAGATCACAGAAGAAGTAAGGAATGATCTCTGAAGATCAGAAGGAAAGTCGAAAGATGAGCAATGTGCTGGTCACGGTTACAAGACCCATAAGGGCCCAGCAGGCAGTAGCCAGGAGGGCCCAGCGCCAGCGGCTCATGGCCATTGTGAGTGGAGAGGGTGGCAGATGGCAGCATAGTGGTCATAGGCCATTGTGGCCATGAGAAAGATGTCCATGTCCCCAAAAGTCAAGAAGAAAGAGAGCTGAGCCAGGCACCCAGAGTAGGAAATGGACCTGCTCTGGGTCTGGATGTTCCCCAGGGCCTTCGGCACAGTGCGGGAGGTGCAGAGGATGCCAGCACAGGTCAGGCTGGCAAGGGAGAAGTACATGGGCATGTGGAGACAGGTGTTGGTGCCGATGGCCAGGACGGTGAGCAGGCTCCCAGCTACTGTGACCACACACATGCACAGGGACAGCAGGAAGAGGATACGCTGCTGCTCTGGCCACCCCGAGAGACCCCAGAGGAGGAACCCAAAGATGCCAGTCTGGCTCCCTCCCGCCATGAGCCCAGCAGTCGGGGAGAGAGGCCTCCGGGAGACCCAGGGAAGGTCTCTCAATATACTTCCCTCTAGACGACTGATGAATACACCATTCTCTGAACTCTGGAGAAGAAAGAATGACCTTACATATTTGCACTGATCACATGCTGTGGCATTGTATACTTCTACTGAAACCTAACAAATATAATGTGCCACGAAGTGTGGGAGTCACAATTTAAAATAATTAAAATAGGTTGCTTTGTTTAGTTCTCTACACTCCTTTCCATCCCAAATTTCTTCAGTTGTAGCTTCATTTTCTTCAGCTATCCTCTCAGGGCTTCAAGACACAGGGGAGCCCATTCATTCGCTCATTCCACAGATTAAGTACCAACTCTGGACCTGGTAAAATGCTTGATAAATAAGACAAGGCTAATCCTTAACCTCAGAGAATTGTCAGTGTAATAGATAGCCATAACTGCCCGTGTTAAAATCCTGTAAAGTTTTGATTCCTGGTTCTCCACCCATTCAGTGCCTTCAAATCACTTTTAGACATCAGATTTTTACCTGTTCTGTTACCATCAGGCCCAAAAGTCAATATTCTGAAGACAGGGTTTCATATCATCCATTCTGTCAAAACCAATTTAACAATCGGCTATTTAGTAAATATATATATACACAGATAACTCTCTTTGATTATCTGTAAGGACAGAAGAAATCATAATCCCTAGTCTCCAAAATCTCAAAAACTGGTTGGATGTGAGTACACATACACACACACACTGCCAATACAAAGCAGACTGAGGCAGAAAAGGGAGGCTTTCTGGATCATAAATAGAGTTCAGGATTACCAAATGGACGTGGGCAGCATATTGAGGCAAACTCTTGAAAAAGGCCGGGTGGTAGGAAGCCTGGACAGGCTCAGAGATGGGAGCAGAGGCTTTGAGCTCGAGGTGGAGGAGGGATTGCAGGCTGAGATAAAGCTGGAAAGGGAACTGAGTAAGAAATGTAAGAATGTTTGGAATGTAAAGTAAAGACTCTGGATGTTACTCTGTATGTTAAGAAAAAAACAGCCACTAACACTATTTGAACAAGAAGTTATGTCAGTGCTTGAGCAGGCAAAAATGCAATGAAAGTATAAATAAATAACAAAATCAAAAAACAAAAATGTCCTTTCTACCTGGAAACAAAGTTATTAATATTACTACTAATTAACTCTGGGATCCAAAGGAGAAATAAAAATCTAAATCTCAGAATTTTTAGAAAGTAATAATAATAATGCCTACAAGTAAGAATCTAGGAATATTGTTAATGCAGTATTCAAAGGAAAATTCTTTGCTTTAAATACTTACATAAATAACAGTAAATAATATAATATGTGAGTTAAGCGTCTGACACAAAAATAATAAAAATAAACTGAATATGGAAAAAAATGAGCAAAAATTGAATTAGAAATCAGAAAACAAAGTAAAAAAGTAAACGAGTTCTTCAGTCTTTTCAACAAGAGGTTCTGGGACAACTTAACTCAGAATAGGTCAAAGACCTAAATATAAGAACAAAACTAGAGAGCAAAAAAATACTAGAAGAAATATAACCAGAAGTCTTCATGACTTTGGATTAGGTAATGGTTTCTTAAATATGACACCAAAAGCATACTCAACAAAACAAAAAGCAGATAAATTGCATTATCTTCAAAATCTAAAACATTTGTACTTCAAAGGACAAACCTATAGTGGGAAAGGTGTTGGGGGTATGGGTGAAACAGGTGAAGGGGATAAAGAAATACAAATTTCAAATTATAAAATAAATTAGTCATGAGGGTGAAAGTACAGCATAGGGAATAGAGTCAATAATATTTTAATATCTTTGTGTGTTGACAGACTACAGACTTGTCGGGATGAGCATTTAGTAATGTATATAATGGTTGAATCACTATGTTGTGCACCTGAAACCAATATAATATTGTATATTGTATATCAATTATATTTCAATAAAAATAGATCAATTTTTTAAAAAGACAATGCATAGAATGAGAGAAACTTTTGCAAGTCATATCTCTGATAAGAGATCTTTATCTGTACTATACAAAGAACAACTACAACTCAATAACAAAAACAAACTAACAATTTACTAATGAGCAAAAGATCTGAATAGACATTTCCCCAAAGAAAATATACAGTCAATAAACACATAAAAGTATGCACATCAAAACCACAATGAGACACCACTTCACATCCCCTGGAATGGCTAGAATCAGTAAGTCAGATAACAAGGACATGGAGAAATTGGAACCCTCATACACTGCTAGTGGGAATGTAAATGTTCAATCTCTTTGGGAAACAGTCTGGAAGTTTCTCAAAAGTTAAACATAGAATTGTCATATGACACTTCGATTCCACCCTAGTGTACTTGAGAGAAATGGAAACATATGCCCACATGAAAACTTGTACACAAATCTTCATAGCAGCATTATTCATAAAAGACAAAAACTGGAAAAAACCCAAATGTCAATCAACTGGTAAATGGATAATTAAAAGGTATCATATCCATAAAAGGGGATAGTATTTGGCAATAAAAAGAAATGAAGTACTGGTACATGCTACAACACAGATGGACCTTGAAAACATAATGTTAAGTGAAAGAAGCTAGACAAAAAGGACAACATTGTATGATTCAATTTATATGAAGTGTCTCAAATAGACAAATTTATGAAGACAGAAGGTACATTAGCGGTTGTCTCAGGCAGGGAGGGACAGCCAGGTGGGGGTGAGGGCCAAGGAATGTAGGTTTCTTTTGGGGGCGATGAAAACGTTCTAAACTTGATTGTGGTGATCATTGCACAATTCAGTGGATTACAAATATAAATTAAAGGCAGAGCCAACATGGCGGCATGAGTAGAGCAGTGGAAATCTCCTCCCAAAACCGCATATATCTATGAAAATATAACAAAGACAACTCTTCCTAGAATAAAGACCAGAGGACACAGGAAAACATCCAGACCACATCCACACCGGCGAGAACCCAACACCTCACGAAGGGGGTAAGATACAAATCCTGTCCTGGCAGGACCCGAACACCCCTCACCCCAGCTCCTGGCAGGAGAAGAGGAGGCAGAGCGGGAGGGAAAGGGAGCCCAGGACTGCTGAACACCCAGCCCCAGCCATCCGGACCAGAACGCAGACACAGTGCATGCGTGGGGCCCTGGATACTAGGGAAACAGGGCAGCAAGAATGGTGAGTGGGTACCGGAGGCCTGGCGCCGGAGGACATAAGAAAAGCGAGCGGCCTTTTGTTGTTGTTGTTGTTGTTGCTGTTTTTGTTGTTTTGTTGAGGTGAGTGCTTTTTGGAAGTCTTAGAGGGACAGGGACCCCAATACTAGGGAAACAGGGCAGTAAGACCAGTGAGCGGGTGCCTGAGGCTGGAGCCAGAGAATATAAAAAAAAACGAGCAGTCATTTTTTATTTATTTTTAATTTTTAATTTTTTTTTTTGTGGTCGTTTTGTTTTGGTGGGTGCTTTTTGGAAGTCTTAAAGGGGCAGGGCAGGACACTTAATCCAGAGGTAGGGAATCCGGGGATCTCTGGGCACCCTAACCCCTGGGCTGTAGGGAGCAGGGAGGCCCCTTACGGAGATAAATAGCCTCCCGACCGCTCCCCCTCCAACGCGACTCCACCACTTTGGAGTAGCTGCCTGAGCCAGGCCACGCCCACAGCAACAGCGGAGATAAACTCCATAGCAGCCGGGCAAGAGGTAGAAGCCCTGTCTGCACGCAGCTATCCAGCACAAGCCACTAGAGGTCGCTGTTCTCCCAGGAGAGGAGGGCCACAAATCAACAAGAAGGGAAGTTCTTCCAGACGTCACTTGTCCCAGCTCTGCAAACTATTCCTATCACCATGAAAAGACAAAATTACAGGCAAACCAAGATCACAGAGACATCAGAGAAGGAGACAGACCTAACCAGTCTTCCTGACAAAGAATTCAAAATAAAAATCATAAACATGCTGACAGAAATGCAGAGAAATACGCAAGAGAAATGGGATGAAGTCTGGAGGGAGATCACAGATGCCAGAAAGGAGATTACAGAAATGAAACAAACTCTGGAAGGATTTATAAGCAGAATGGATAAGAAGCAAGAGGCCATTGATGGAATTGAAACCAGAGAACAGGAATGCATAGAAGCTGAAATAGAGAGAGATAAAAGGATCTACAGGAATGAAACAATATTAAGAGAAATGTGTGACCAATCCAAAGGAAAAATATCAGTATTATAGGGTTACCAGAAGAAGAAGAAGAGAGAGGAAAAGGGATGGAAAGTATCTTGGAAGAAATAATTGCTGAAAACTTCCCCAAACTGGGGAGGAAATAATCGAACAAACCACGGAAATACACAGAACCCCCAACAGAAAGGATCCAAGGAGGACAACACCAAGGCACATAATAATTAAAATGGCAAAGATCAAGGACAAGGAAACAATTTTAAAGGCAGCTAGAGAGAAAAAGGTCACCTATAAAGGAAAACCTATCAGGCTAACATTAGACTTCTCAACAGAAAACCTACAGGCCAGAAGAGAATGGCATGATATATTTAATACAATGAAACAGAAGGGCCTTGAACCAAGGATACTATATCCAGCACGACTATCATTTAAATATGATAGCAGGATTAAACAATTCCCAGACAAACAAAAGCTGAGGGAATTTGCTTCCCACAAACCACCTCTACAGGACATCTTACAGGGACTGCTCTAGATGGGAGCATTCCTAGAAAGAGCACAGAACAAAACACCCAACATATGAAGAATCGAGGAGGAGGAATAAGAAGGGAGAGAAGAAAAGAATCTCCAGACAGTGTATATAACAGCTCAAAAAGTGAGCTAAGTTAGGCAGTAAGATACTAAAGAGGCTAACCTTGAACCTTTGGTAACCACGAATTTAAAGCCTGCAATGGCAATAAGTACATGTCTTTCAATAGTCACCCTAAATGTTAATGGACTGAATGCACCAATCAAAAGACAGAGTAATAGAAAGGATAAAAAAGCAAGACCCATGTATATGTTGCTTACAAGAAACTCACCTCAAACCCAAAGACATGTACAGACTAAAAGTCAAGGGATGGAAAAACATATTTCAGGCAAACAACAGCGTGAAGAAAGCAGGGGTTGCAGTACTAATATCAGACAAAATAGACTTCAAAACAAAGAAAGTAACAAGAGATAAAGAAGGACACTACATAATGATAAAGGGCTCAGTCCAACAAGAGTATATAACCATTCTAAATATATATGCACCCAACACAGGAGCACCAGCATATGTGAAACAAATACTAACAGAACTAAAGGGGGAAATAGACTGCAATGCATTCATTCTAGGAGACTTCAACACACCACTCACCACAAAGTATAGATCCACTGGGCAGAAAATAAGTAAGGACACGGAAGCACTGAACAACACAGTAGAGCAGATGGACCTAATAGACATCTATAGAACTCTACATCTAAAAGCAACAGAATATACATTCTTCTCAAGTGCACATGGAACATTCTCCAGAATAAACCACATACTAGCACACAAAAAGAGCCTCAGCAAAATCCAAATTACTGAAATTCTCCAAACCAATTTTTCAGACCACAAAGATATAAAACTAGAAATAAATTCTACAAAGAAAACAAAAAGGCTCACAAACACATGGGGGCTTAACAACATGCTCCTAAATAATCAATGGATCAAAGAACAAATTAAAATAGAGATCAAGGAAGATATAGCAACAAATGACAACAATAACACAAAGCCCCAACTTCTGTGGGACGCAGCGAAAGGAGTCTTAAGAGGAAAGTATATAGCGATCCAGGCACACTTGAAGAAGCAAGAACAATTCCAAATCAATAGTCTTAACATCAAAATTATCGAAATTGGAAAAAGAACAACAAATGAGGCCTAAAGTCAGCAGAAGGAGGGACATAATAAAGATCAGAGAAGAAATAAACAAAATTGAGAAGAATTAAATAATAGCAAAAATCAATGAAATCAAGAGCTGGTTCTTTGAGAAAATAAAATAGATAAGCCTCTAGCCAAACTTATTAAGAGAAAAAGAGAATCAACACAAAACAACAGAATCAGAAATGAAAACAGAAAAATCATGACAGACTCCACAGAAATACCAAGAATTATTAAAGACTACTATGAAAACCTATATGCCAACAAGCTGGAAAATTTAGGAGAAATGGACAACTTCCTAGAAAAATACAACCTTCCAAGACTGACCAAGGAAGAAACACAAAAGTTAAACAAACCAATTACGAGCAAATAAATTGAAACGGTAATCAAAAAACTATCCAAGAAAAAAACCACCCGGCCGTAAGGATTTACCTCAGAATTTTATCAGACACACAGAGAATGCATAATACCCATTCTCCTTAAAGTTCTCCAAAAAAATAGAAGAGGAGGGAATACTCCCAAACTCATTCTATGAAGCCAACATCACCCTAATACCAAAACCAGGCAAAGACCCCGCCAAAAAAGAAAATTAAAGACCAATATCCCTGATGAATGCAGATGCAAAAATATTTATTAAAATATTAGCAAACTGAATTAAAAAGTATATCAAAAGGATCATACACCATGACCAAGTGGGATTCATCCCAGGGATACAAGGATGGTACAACATTAGAAAATCCATCAACATCATCCACCACATCAACAAAAAGAAAGACAAAAACCACATGATCATCTCCATAGATGCTGAAAAAGCATTTGACAAAGTTCAACATCCATTCATGTTAAAAACTCTCAGCAAAATGGGAGTAGAGGGCAAGTACCTCAACATAATAAAGGCCATATATCATAAACCCACAGCCAACATTATACTGAACAGGCAGAAACTGAAAGCTTTTCCTCTGAGATCGGGAACTAGACAGGGATGCCCACTCTTCCCACTGTGATTTAACATAGTACTGGAGGTTCTAGCCATGGCAATGAGACAAAACAAAGAAATACAAGAAATCCAGATTGGTAAAGAATAAGTTAAACTGTCACTATTTGCAGATGACACGATATTGTACATAAAAAACCCTAAAGACTCCACCCCAAAACTACTAGAACTGATATCGGAATACAGCAAAGTTGCAGGATAGAAAATTAACACACATAAATCTGGAGCTTTCCTAGACACTAATAATGAACCAATAGAAAGAGAAATCAGGAAAACAATTCCATTCACAATTGCATCAAAAAGAATAAAATACCTAGGAATAAATCTAACCAAAGAAGTGAATGACCCATACTCTGAAAACTACAAGTCACTCTTAAGAGAAATTAAAGGGGACACCAACAAATGGAAACTCATCCCATGCTTGTGGCTAGGAAGAATTAATATCATCAAAACGGCCATCCTGCCCAAAGCAATATACAGATTTGATGCAATCCTTATCAAATTACCAGCAACATTCTTCAATGAACTGGAACAAATAATTCAAAAATTCATATGGAAACAACAAAGACCATGAATAGCCAAAGCAATCCTGAGAAAGAAGAATAAAATAGGGGGGATCTCACTCCCCAATTTCAAGCTGTACTATAAAGACATAGTAATCAAGACAATTTGGTACTGGCACAAGAACAGAGCCACAGACCAGTGGAACAGAATAGAGACTCCAGACATTAACCCAAACATATATGGTCAATTAATATTTGATAAAGGAGCCATGGACATACAATGGTGAAATGACAGTCTCCTCAACAGATGGTGCTGGCAAAAGTGGACAGCTACATGTAGGAGAATGAAACTGGACCATTGTCTAACCCCATATACAAAATTAAATTCAAAATGGATCAAAGACCTGACTGTAAGCCATGAAACCATTAAACTCTTGGAAGAAAACATAGGCAAAAACCTCTTAGGCATAAACATGAGTGACCTCTTCTTGAACATATCTACCCAGGCAAGGAAAACAATAGCAAAAATGAACAAGTGGGACTATATTAAGCTGAAAAGCTTCTGTACAGCAAAAGACACCATCGATAGAACAAAAACGAACCATACAGTATGGGAGAATATATTTGTAAATGACAGATCCGATAAAGGCTTGACGTCCAAAATATATAAGGAGCTCACACACCTCAACAAACAAAAATCAAATAATCCAGTTAAAAAATGGGCAGAGGAACTGAACAGACAGTTCTCCAAAAAAGAAATACAGATGCCAAACAGACACATGAAAAGATGCTCCACATCACTAATTATCAGAGAAATGCAAATTAAAACTACAATGAGGTATCACCTCACACCAGTAAGGATGGCTGCCATCCAAAAGACAAACAGCAACAAATGTTGGCGAGGCTGTAGAAAAAGGGGAAACTCCTACACTGCTGGTGGGAATATAAACTAGTTCAACCACTGTGGAAAGCAGTATGGAGGTTCATCAAAATGCTCAAAACAGACTTACCATTTGACCCAGGAATTGCACTCCTAGGAATTTACCCTAAGAATGCAGCAGTCAAGTATGAGAAGGACCAATGCACCCCTATGTTTATCGCAGCACTATTTACAATAGCCAAGAATTGGAAACAACCTAAATGTCCATCGGTAGATGAATGGATAAAGAAGATGTGGTACATATACACAATAGAATACTACTCAGTCATAAGCAGAGGGCAAATCCTACCATTTGCAGCAACATGGATGGAGCTGGAGGGTATTATGCTCAGTGAAACGAGCCAAGCAGAGAAAGAGAAATACCAAATGATTTCACTCATCTGTGGAGTAGAAGAACAAAGGAAAAACTGAAGGAACAAAACAGCAGTGGAATCACAGAACCCAAGAATGGACTAAAAGGTAACAAAGGGAAAGGGACTGTGGAGGATGGGTGGGTAGGGAGGGATAAGGAGGGGGAGGAAGAAGGGGTGTATTAAGATCAGCATGCATGGGGGTGGGAGAAAGGGGAGGGCTGTACAACACAGAGAAGACAAGTAGTGATTCTACACCATTTAGCTATGCTGATGGACAGTGACTGTAAAAGGGTTTATAGCGGGGACCTGGTATAGGGGAGAGCCTAGTAAACATAATATTCTTCATGTAAGTGTAGAATAAAGATAACAAAAAGAAAAAAAGATAGAAAGAAAAGGGGAATTACTCCATGATAGGATAAAACTAACTGTAAATCAACGATTAACGCATGCTTTAAATATCCTTAATTTTGATCACTTAAAGGGTGTCAGATGATCGGCTATGGAGGTACACTTTTCTGATAATATTCCTTTCTCTTAAAAAATAAAAAAAAAGCAGTTCCTGTGTGGTGACCTCCAATGAGTTCTACACAATGGTATAAACGGCATATCAAAGTGTGGGCAAAGGGTCTGTTTGTGTTTATACAGAGGATCAAAGCCTAATTTGCCTACCCAGAAAATGAACTAAGATATGATATGAAGAAGAACTTTGATCACCAGCACTCTCTGGAAGAGTCATACCAGAAGATGATCATCAAAAATCCTCAACAAAGATCCAGGCGGTGCTACAGTTGTAGCTGCATTCATCCCACTGGTTTCTGGACTTACCATTGGAATGAAGAAGGAGATATCTAAGCTGGCCTGTGCATACAGTAAAACAACAAATTTGACTGGATCTACACTGTTGGAACTCAACCAAGAATTAGGAGAAGTGCAAGTTGTAGTGCTCCAAAATCTTACAACTACAGACTATCTACTATTAAAAGAACATATGTGACATGAACAGTTCCCAGGAATGGGCTGTTTTAATTTGTCTGATTTCTCTCAGACTGTTCAAGTACAGTTGCACAATATCCATCAGATCATAGACAAATTTTCACAAATGCCTAGGGTGCCTAACTGGTTTTCTTGGCTTCACTGGAGATGGCTGGTAATTATAGGTCTGCTTTGGTTATGTAACTGTATTCCTATTATGCTAATGAGTGTGTGCAATTTAATTAGTAGTTTAAAACCTATACATGCTGAAGTTACTCTACAAGAAGATATGTCAAAGAAATAATCAATCTTCCCATGTTTTCTTCCGTCTGCTACCTCTATAGCTTTTCTTCTTCCTTCCTAATTACAACCCTTAAATAGAATTCGTGCCTCATATCAAATTTACCGAGTATCATAATTCCTCCAAGTGGTAAAGATACCTCAAGACAAATGCTGGGCATAGAAGCCACAGGGCATAAATCTGCAAAGAAGTAAAAAGCTATCCTTTTCAAACAATACGGCTTCTCTCTCACTTACCAACTTTACATTTCCCTGTATGACCCTGGAAGATGACTGGTTAGCCAGAGACGGGTAAGATTCCTCAAGGGAGGAACAACCTAAGACAGGCACAGTCGCAGGGGGGCCATCAGGTGAGAAATTGGGGATCAACAGAGGTGAGGCTTAGAACCTCACTCCCCCTGTTCTGAGAGAAATCTTCTGCATACGTGGATGTTTTATTGCCCTTGTCTAGCTTGGATTAACACATAGTCTACAGGCACACACCTGATCATCTACATTTGCTCTCTTACAACACTGTACTAAGTTTTCTACCTTTATCTTACATCTACCTACCACTTCAGCATTTTATTAAAAATAACAATAACAATAATAGTAAAGGGAGAAATGTGGTATCCACATATAAATCAAGTATAAAAATCAAACAAATATTCATATTTGACCTGATTGTTTATAGTTCATAATGCGTGATCAAAATTGAAAGTTTCTGTGATGACTGCCCTTGTACTGTTCACCATATAAGAACTTATTCACTATGTAAGAATTTGTTCACAATGTAAGAACTTGTTCATTATGCTTCAGAAGATTGGAGACTGACAAGAATTAGGCTTGGGGTGGATTAATGATTGTACATTGAGCATTGACTCCCCTATACAGAATTCTATTGTTGTTAACAACCATATGATCAATAAATATGAGAGATGCCCTCTCAAAAAAAAAATCTCCCCTGAGAGTCCCAGTAAAGAGTTCCTCCAATGCAATAAATAAATAAATAAATGAAAGCCACTGAACCATACACTTAGAATGGGCAAATTGTATGGTGTGTGAATTGCTTATCAATAAAGCTGCTAAAAATTTTTAACACAAACAGACAAAATAAGAAATGATAAGAGGAATATAAATGAAAAAGAAAATTATTCAAAATCACAAGTAAATTATTCAAAATCACTTCAACTCCATGCAAATCAGTGTGTAATTTTAGATAATATAAATAATCTTTGGAGAAAACAATGTACCAAAAAGAACCCTGGAAGCAATGGAAAGTGGAAGCTCATCACATTCCACAAGAAAAGAAAAGTACTAATCATTTTTCTCTTGGTAATACTGTGGTAGGATTCTCAAATTCCAGTGGCTTACAAAAACAAAAAATGTATTTCTTCACCTATATTACATGTCACCTGCAAGTTGTGTGTAGCCCTGATTGACACTTCCTATGCATCTTCTTCATTCCAGGATCCAGGCCGAAGCAGCAGCCCCTACCGGGTCATGCCACTCTTAGGGCAAAAAACACAAGAGAACAGGAGATCATGGAAATGACAATAATTCTTAAAGCTTGTGTTTGGATCTGGCACACATCACATCCACTCCACTTCAATGGTAAAACAAGTAACAAGGCCAACCAGACCTCAGAGGGACCCAGAACTATAATCTTCCACAGGGAGGTAGTGCAAGTGACATGGCTAAGAATGTGAGTGTATATTCCTCTTTCAGGGAAGGTAGAAAACAACTGACAGAAAAAATACAAGATAGCGTATTGGTCAAGGAGCTGCTCCCTAAAGTGCCAGGACCACCTAGTTTCACAGGAGAGCCCACCAAGTCTTTAAAAGGTAGACAATCTCTTTCTGTTAGAAAGAGAAGGAAAATTTCCAAAACTGTTTATAAAGCAAATATAATACTGTCTTAAAAGCTGGTACAAAAAGATGAAAAGATTCCTGAAGAATGCAAGAAAATCACCTGAAAAACCCTGAGAACAGTTAACACACTATGGAATCAACATACACAAGCCATTCACGTTCACATATACAAACAACATTCAGTTAGAGGATGTGATGCAAGAGAAGAATCCATTCACAATAGCAACCAAAAAGGTAAAATAACTAGGGAAAAAATACTTTAAAAAAAGTATTCAAGAAGAACATGGGAAGATGGCAGCATGAGTAGTTCAGAGGAAATCTCCTCCCCAAAACATATATATTTATGAAAATACAATAAATACAACTATTCCTAAAAGAGACACCAGTGGATGCAGTAAAACAGCCAGGATACATCTACATCTGCGAGAACTCAGCATCACACGAAGGGGATAAGATACAAGCCGTGGCCAGGCGGGGCCCAAACACTCCCCCACCCCAAAACCCAGCGGGAAGAAAGGAGTCAGAATGGGGATGGAGTGAAAGCCCAGGACTGCTAAACAACCAGCTCTGGAAATCCACACCCGGAATGCAGACCCAAGGTGCACGGGGTGCTGGATATTAGAGAAACGGAAAAGCAAAACCTGTGGGCAGGTCCCCGCAACCAGGGGGACCTGAGACAAAAGAAAAGCGAGTGCTTTCTGCAAGTCTTAAAGAGACAAGGACCCCATAGCTGGATGAAGTTGTCCCAGCAGCTGGGAATACCGGGGAAACTTAGGCACCCTAAATGGAGGCAGTACAGCTCTGAAGCCCCTCACGACACTAAGCAGCCTTCCAGTCATTCCTCCAACTGGCACAGACCCCGACACACGGTCCCAGGAGTGGAAGAGTGGCAGCGTGCACCGGGGATGGCAGTGCCGGAAGGGACCAAGAGCAGATCAGTGTGCCACAGGAGAGGCTTCTGCTAGCCTGCAGTGGCGCGACCGAACAGCCCGAGTGCAGCTTGTGCGCACTGGCGGCAGTGAGAAACCTGCGCGGAAGAGCCCCGCACGCACCTGCAGTGGAGCCAGAGGAAGCAGGCACGCTCCCAGCAGCCAACCGGAATCCCAGCCCAACGCACAGCCGCCTGGGCCAGACCCAAAAGCCACTGCTGCCACACAGCTACCAGGCAGGGTCGCCGCTAGCATGGACCTGGCGTGCCTGCCACTCCCCACAGGGCTCAGCACTGCTCTGACAGACACCCTGCTGACAGCAGCTTAGGGGACTAAACCAGTGGCTGCTCCAGGAGTGCAGGTAACTGTCACAGGCAGCGGAGAAGGGCAAGGCATCCAGCAAGCAGAAAAGGACTTTCTTCTCCCAGCTGACACACCCGCAACCTGCCTACAGCCACTGCTAACACCATGAAAAGGCAAAAAAGTTGGTCCAGTCCAAGATAGTTATGCCAGAAAAAGGATCTTCAGAGGCAGACCTAACAAGTTTCCCTGAAAAAGAATTCAAAATAAAAATCATAAACATGCTCACAGAGTAGCAGAGAAATATACAAGAGCTAAGGGATGAAGTCCAGAGGAAGATTACGGACACCTGGAGGGAGATACAGAAGTGAATCAAACTCTGGAAGGATTTATAAGCAGAATGGATAAGATGCAAGAGGCCATTGATGGAATAGAAACCAGAGAACAGGAACACATAGAAGCTGACATAGAGAGAGATAAAAGGATCTCCAGGAATGAAACAATATTAAGAGAACTGTGTGACCAATCCAAAAGGAACAATATCCGCATTATAGGGGAACCAGAGGAAGAAGAGAGAGAAAAATGGATAGAAAGTGTCTTTGAAGAAATAATTGCTGAGAACTTCCCCAAACTGAGGGAGGAAATAGTTGCTCAGACTACAGAGTCACACAGAACTCCCGAGAGATGGGACCCAAAGAGGACAACACCAAGACACATAATAATTAAAATGGCAAAGATAAAGGACAAGGACAGAGTATTAAAGGCAGCCAGAGAGAGTAAAAAAGGTCACCTACAAAGTAAAACCCATCAGGCTATCATCAGACTTCTCAAAATAAACCTTACAAGCTAGAAGAGAAAGGCATGATATATTTAATGCAATGAAACAGAAGGGCCTTGAACCAAGGACACTGTATCCAGCACGATTATCATTTAAATATGAAGGAGGGATTAAACAATACTCAGACAAGCAAAAGTTGAGCGAAGTTGCCTCCCACAAACCACCTCTACTCGGTATCTTAGAGGGACTGCTCTAGATGGGAGCACTCCGAAAAAGAGCACAGAACAAAACACCCAACATATGAAGAATGGAGGAGGAGGAAAAAGAGGGGAAAGAAATAATCATCAGACTGTGTTTATAACAGCGCAATAAGCGAGTGAGGTCAGACAGTAAGGTAGTAAAGAAGCTAACCTTGAAACTTTGGTACCCTCAAATCTAAAGCCAGCAATGGCAATAAGTACATATCTTTCAATAATCACCCTAAATGTAAATGGACTGAATGCACCAATCAAAAGACACGGAGTAATAGAACAGATACAAAAGCAAGACCCATCTATATGCTGCTTATAACAGACTCACCTCAAACCCAAAGACATGCACAGATTGAAAGTCAAGGGATGGAGAAAGATATTTCATGCAAACAACAGACAGAAAAAAGCAGGTGTTGCAATACTAGTATCAGACAAAATAGGCATCAAAATAAAGAAAGTAGCAAGAGATAAAGAAGGACATTACATAATGATAAAGGGCTCGGTCCAACAAGAGGGTATAACCATTATAAACATATATGCACCCAATACAAGAGCACCAATATATGTGAAACAAATACTAACAGAATTAAAGGAGGAAATACAAAGCAATGCATTTATTTTGGGAGACTTTAACACACCACTCTCTCCAAAGGACAGATCCACCAGACAGAAAATAAGTAAGGACACAGAGGCACTGAACAACACACTAGAACAGATGGACCTAATAGACATCTATAGACCTCTACATCCTAAAGCAACAGGATACACATTCTTCTCAAGTGCACATGGGACATTCTCCAGAATAGACTGCATACTAGGCCACAAAAAGAACCTCAGTAAATTCCAAACGATTGAAATCTTACCAGCCAACTTTTCAGACCAAAAAGGTATAAAAATAGAAATAAATTGTACAAAGAAAGTAAAAAGGCTCACAAACACATGGAGGCTTAACAACATGCTCCTAAATAATCAATGGATCAATGACCAAATTAAAATGGAGATCCAGCAATATATGGAAACAAATGATAACAACAACACAAAGCCCCAACTTCTGTGGGATGCAGCAAAAGCAGTCTTAAGAGGAAACTATATAGCATTCCAGGCATATTAAAAGAAGGAAGAACAATCCCAAATGAATAGTCTAATGTCACAATTATCAAAATTGGAAAAAGAAGAACAAATGAGGCCTAAGGCCAGCAGATGGAGGGACATAATAAAGATCAGAGAGAAATAAATAAAATTGAGAAGAATAAAACAATAGCAAAAATCAATGAAATCAAGAGCTGGTTCTTCAAGAAAACAAACAAAATAGATAAGCCACTAGCCAGACTTATTAAGAGGAAAAGAGAGTCAACACATATCAACAGTATCAGAAACGAGAAAGGAAAAATCGCAATGGACCCCACAGAAATACAAAGACTTATTAGAGAATACTATGAAAACCTGTATGCTAACAAGCTGGAAAATTTAGGAGAAATGAAATGGACAACTTCCTAGAAAAATACAAACTTCCAAGACTGACCCAGAAAGAAACATAAAATCTAAACAGACCAATTACCAGCAACGAAATTGAAGAGGTAATCAAAAACCTACCCAAGAACAAAACCCCCGGGCCAGATGGATTTATCTTGAAATTTTATCAGACATACAGAGAAGACATAACACCCATTCTCCTTAAAGTTTTCCAAAAAATAGAAGAGGAGGGAATACTCCCAAACTCATTCTATGAAGCCAACATCACCCTAATACCAAAACCAGGCAAAGACCCCACCAAAAAAGAAAACTACAGACCAATATCCCTGATGAACATAGACGCAAAAATACTCAACAAAATATTAGCAAGCTGAATTCAAAAATACATCAAGAGGATCATACACCATGACCAAGTGGGATTCATCCCAGGGATGCAAGGATGGTACAACATTCCAAAATCCATCAACATCATCCAGCACATCAACAAAAAGAAGGACAAAAACCATATGATCATCTCCATAGATGCTGAAAAAGCATTGGACAAAATTCAACATCCATTCATGATAAAAACTCTCAACAAAATGTGCATAGAGGGCAAGTACCTACACATAATAAAGACCATATATGAACAACTCACAGCTAACATCATACTGAACAGTGAGAGGCTGAAACCTTTTCCTCTGAGATTGGGACCAAGACAGGGATGCCCGCTCTCCGCACTGTTATTCAATGTGGTACAGGAGGTCCTAGCCACGGCAATCAGACAAAACAAAGAAATACAAGGAATCCAGATTGGTAAAGAAGAAGTCAAACTGTCACTATTTGCAGAAGACATGACATTGTACATAAAAAACCCTAAAGACTCCACTGCAAAACTACTAGAAGTAATATCGGAATTCAGCAAAGTTGCAGGATACAAAATTAACACACAGAAATCTGTGGCTTTCCTATACACTAACAATGAACTAATAGAAAGAGAAATCAGGAAAACAATTCCATTCACAATTGCTTCAAAAAGAATAAAATACCTAGGAATAAACCTAACCAAGGAAGTGAAAGACCTATACCCTGAAAACTACAAGACACTCTTAAGAGAAATTAAAGAGGTCACTAACAAATGGAAACACATCCCATGCTCCTGGCTAGGAAGAATTAATATCGTCAAAATGGCCATCCTGCCCAAAGCAATATACAGATTTGATGCAATCCCTATCAAATTACCAAGAGCATTCTTCAATGAACTGGAACAAATAGTTCATAAATTCATATGGAACCGTCAAAGACCCCGAATAGCCAAGGGAGAATAAAGTGGGAGGGATCTCGCTCCCCAACTTCAAGCTCTACTACAAAGCCACAGTAATCAAGACAATTTGGTACTGGCACAAGAACAGAGCCACAGACCAGTGGAACAGACTAGAGACTCCAGACATTAACCCAAACATATATGGCCAATTAATATACAATAAAGGAGCCACGGACATACAATGGGGAAATGACAGTCTCTTCAACAGATGGTGCTGGCAAAACTGGACAGCTACATGTAAGAGAATGAAACTGGATCACTGTCTAACCTCATACACAAAAGTAAACTCAAAATGGATCAAAGACCTGAATCTAAGTCATGAAACCATCAAACTCTTGGAAAAAAACATAGGCAAAAATCTCATGGACATAAACATGAGTGACATCTTCATGAACATATCTCCCCGGGCAAGGGAAACAAAGGCAAAAACTAACAAGTGGGACTCAATCAAGCTAAAAAGCTTCTGTACAGCAAAGGACACTATCAATAGAACAAAAAGGTATCCTACAGTATGGGAGAACATATTCATAAATGACAGATCCAATAAAGGATTGACATCCAAAATATATAAAAAGCTCACATGCCTAAACAAACAAAAAACAAAAAATAAATGGGCAGAGGAGCTGAATAGACAGTTCTCTAAAGAAGAAATCCAGATGGCAAACAGGCACATGAAAAGATGCTCCACATTGCCAATCATCAGAGAAATGCAAATTAAAACCACAATGAGATATCACCTTACACCAGTAAGGATCTCCATCATTGAAAAGAAACAACAACAAATGTTGGTGAGGTTGTGGAGAAAGGGGAACCCTCCTATACTGCTGGTGGGAATGGAAACTAGTTTAACCATTGTGAAAAGCAGTATGGAGGTTCCTCAGAATGCTCAAAATAGAAATACCATTTGACCCAGGAATTCCACTTCTAGGAATTTACCCTAAGAATGAAGCACTCCAGTTTGAAAAAGACAGATGCACCCCTATGTTTATCGCTGCACTGTGTACAATAGCCAAGATATGGAAGCAACCTAAGTGTCCATCAGTAGATGAATGGATAAAGAAGATGTGGTACATATATACAATGGAATATTATTCAGCCATAAGAAAAAAACAGATCCTACCATTCGCAAAAACATGGATGGAGCCAGAGGGTATTATGCTCAGTGAAATAAGCCAGGCAGAGAAGGACAAGTACCAAATGATTTCACTCATATGTGGAGTATAAGAACAAAGGAAAACTGAAGGAACAAAACAGCAGCAGAATCACAGAACCCAAGAATAGACTAATATTTACCAAAGGGAAAGGGACTGGGGAGGATGGGTGGGAAGGGAGGGATAAGGGTGGGAAAAAAGAAAGAGGGCATTACAATTAGCATGTATAGTGCGTGGGGGGCACGGGGTGGGCTGTGCAACACAGAGAAGACAAGTAGTGATTTTAAAGCATCTTACTATGCAGATGGACAGTGACTGTGAAGGGGTATGTGGGGAGTTGGTGAAGGGGGGAACCTAGTAAACATAATGTTCTTTCTGTAATTGTAGATTAATGATACCAAAAAAAAAAGTGTTCAAGATCTGTATGATGAATACTTTAAAACCCTAATTAAATCATGGATTCATATAAGAATTAAAAGGATAAAAGGCTGTTAAAGCCATTCACCAGTTTGTTGGTGTGAAACTGGATGTTTATATGATGCTAAATTAATACCACATAGATTCCTTCCTGGTCACAAGGAAGAAAATGTGACTTTACAGTGAAGGGATCAGGTTATTATTTCTCAAATCCGGTGGTGAATCCTATCATCCATCAATCACCATACGCAGTAAAACACTATGTATTTTAGCCAAAAATGTGTAACTTAAATGTAATCAAACTCCTAGCAAGACCTTCCAGTTGCAGGAATACAGGAGCAAGCTGGCTCCACCAAGCGGAACCAGTCATACAAGTCCTCAACGGGGTTGGGGGGGGGGACACGCTACATAAGTGCCTCCTAGGCTTTTATGTGCATAGATGTCTCATGGGCACACATCAATGCAGATTTGCATTCAGTGGGTCTGGGGTGGGACCTGGGACTCTGCATTTCTAACAAGCTCCAGGTGACACAGATGCTGTTGCTGGTGAACATGACTTTGAGAAAGAGGAAACTGGGGCAATCTCTTCAGTCACTGTTGTGAAGAAATGAATTGTTATAGACTAAAATCCTCTAATAGGATTCAGAACAACCAGATACAACATAAGTTCCTGGATTAAATTCCTATCACCTTTATGGATAAGTGGAGAAATCTGAATGTACAAGAGAAGGAGTTAAGAATAAGGAATTAGACTTGGAGGGGCGGAAGATAGCGGCGTGAGTAGAGCAGCGGGAATCTCCTCCCAAAACAACATATATCTATGAAAATATAACAAAGACAACCCTTCCTAGAATAAAGACCAGAGGACACAGGACAATATCCAGACCACATCCGCACCTGAGAGAACCCAGCGCCTCGCGAAGGGGGTAAGATACAAGCCCCGGCCCGGCGGGAGCCGAGCGCCCCTCCCCCCAGCTACCAGCGGGAGAAGAATAGGCTGAGCGGGAGGGAGACGGAGCACAGGACTGCCGAACACCCAGCCCCAGCCATCCGGGCCAGAGTGCAGGGAGCTCGGTACTAGGAAAACAGGGTAGCAAAAACAGTGAGCGGGCACTGGAGGCTGGGCGCCAGAGGACATAAGAAAAGCGCGCGACAATTTTTTTTTTTTTTTTTTTTTTGCTTTTTTGCTCTTCTGTTTTGGCGAGCGCTTTTTGGAAGTCTTAAAGGGATAGGGACCCCAATACTAGGGAAACAGGGCAGAAAGACCGGTGAGCAGAGGCCTGAGGCTGGCACCGGAGAATAAACAAAAACGAACGACCACTTTTTTTTTTTTTTTAATTTAAAAATTTATTACTTTTTTTTTTTTTTTGGTGGTCGTTGTTTTGTTTTGGCGGGTGCTTTTTGGAAGTCTTAAAGGGGCAGGGCGGGTCACTTAATCCAGAGGTAGGGAATCCAGGGATCTCTGGGCACCCTAACGCCTGGGCTGCAGGGAGCAGGGGGGCCCCTTACGGAGATAAATAGCCTCCCAGCAGCTCCTGCTCCAACGCGACTCCAACATTTTGGAGTAGCTGTCCGATCCAGGCCACGCCAACAGCAACAGCGGAGATTAACTCCATAGCAGCCGGGCAGGAAGCAGAAACACTATCTGCGGCGCAGCAGCGCAGCACAAGCCACTAGAGGTCGCTGTTCTCCCAGGAGAGGAGGGCCACAAACCAACAAGAAAGGAAGTTCTTCCAGCCGTCACTCATCCCAGTTCTGCAGACTATTCCTAGCACCATGAAAAGGCAAAGCTACAGGCAGACAAAGATCACAGAGACAACACCAGAGAAGGAGACAGACCTAACCAGTCTTCCTGAAAAAGAATTCAAAATAAGAATCATAAACATGCTGACAGAGATGCAGAGAAATACGCAAGAGAAATGGGATGAAGTCCAGAAGGAGATCACAGAAGCCAGAAAGGAGATCGCAGTAATGAAACAAACTCTGGAAGGGTTTATAAGCAGAATGGATAGAATGCAAGAGGCCATTGATGGAATTGAAATCAGAGAACGGGAATGCATAGAAGCTGAAAGAGAGAGAGACAAAAGGATCTCCAGGAATGAAACAATATTAAGAGAACTGTGTGACCAATCCAAAAGGAATATCCGTATTATAGGGGTCCCAGAAGAAGAAGAGAGAGGAAAAGAGATGGAAAGTATCTTAGAAGAAATAATTGCTGAAAACTTCCCCACACTGGGGGAGGAAGTAATTGAACAGACCACGGAAATACACAGAACCCCCAACAGAAAGGATCCAAGAAGGGCAACACCAAGACACATAATAATTAAAATGGCAAAGATCAAGGACAAGGAAAGAGTGTTAAAGGCAGCTAGGGAGAAAAAGGTCACCTATAAAGGGATACCCATCAGGCTAACGTCAGATTTCTCAACAGAAACCATACAGGCCAGAAGAGAATGGCATGATATATTTAATTCAATGAAACAGAAGGGCCTTGAACTAAGGATACTGTATCCAGCACGACTATCATTCAAATATGACGGTGGGATTAAACAATTCCCAGACAAACAAAAGCTGAGGGAATTTGCTATCCACAAACCACCTCTACAGAACATCTTACAGGGATTGCTATAGATGGGAGCACTCCTAGAAAGGGCACAGCACAAAACACCCAACATATGAAGAATCGAGGAGGAGGAACAAGAAGGGAGAGAAGAAAAGAATCTCCAGACAGTGTATATAACAGCTCAATAAGCGAGCTAAGTTAGGCAGTAAGATACTAAAGAGGCTAACCTTGAACCTTTGGTAACCACGAATTTAAAGCCTGCAATGGCAATAAGTACATATCTTTCAATAGTCACCCTAAATGTTAATGGGCTGAATGCACCAATCAGAAGACACAGAGTAATAGAATGGATAAAAAAGCAAGACCCATCTATATGCTGCTTACAAGAAACTCACCTCAAACCCAAAGACATGTACAGACTAAAAGTCAAGGGATGGAAAAACATATTTCAAGCAAACAACAGTGAGAAGAAAGCAGGGGTTGCAGTACTAATATCAGACAAAATAGACTTCAAAACAAAGAAAGTAACAAGAGATAAAGAAGGACACTACATAATGATAAAGGGCTCAGTCCAACAAGAGGATATAACCATTCTAAATATATATGCACCCAACACAGGAGCACCAGCATATGTGAAACAAATACTAACAGAACTAAAGGGGGATATAGACTGCAATGCATTCATTCTAGGAGACTTCAACACACCACTCACCCCAAAGGATAGATCCACTGGGCAGAAAATAAGTAAGGACACGGAAGCACTGAACAACAACACTAGAACAGATGGACCTAATAGACATCTATAGAACTCTACATCCAAAAGCAGCGGGATATACATTCTTCTCAAGTGCACATGGAACATTCTCCAGAATAGACCACATACTAGGCCACAAAAAGAGCCTCAGAAAATTCCAAAAGATTGAAATCCTACCAACCAACTTTTCAGACCACAAAGGCATTAAACTAGAAATAAACTGTACAAAGAAAGCAAAGAGGCTCACAAACACATGGAGGCTAAACAACACGCTCCTAAATAATCAATGGATCAATGACCAAATCAAAATGGAGATCCAGCAATATACGGATACAAACGACAACAACAACACTAAGCCCCAAATTCTGTGGGACGCAACAAAAGCAGTCTTAAGAGGAAAGTATATAGCAATCCAAGCATATTTAAAAAAGGAAGAGCAATCCCAAATGAATGGTCTAATGTCACAATTATCGAAATTGGAAAAAGAGGAACAAATGAGGCCTAAGGTCAGCAGAAGGAGGGACATAATAAAGATCAGAGAAGAAATAAATAAAATTGAGAAGAATAAAACAATAGCAAAAATCAATGAAACCAAGAGCTGGTTCTTCGACAAAATAAACAAAATAGATAAGCCTCTAGGCAGACATATTAAGAAGAAAAGAGAGTCAACACAAATCAACAGTATCAGAAACAAGAAAGGAAAAATCACGACGGACCCCACGGAAATGCAAAGAATTATTGGAGAATACTACGAAAACCTATATGCTAACAAGCTGGGAAACCTAGGAGAAATGGACAACTTCCTAGAAAAAAACAACCTTCCAAGATTGACCCAGGAAGAAACAGAAAATATAAACAGACCAATTACCAGCAACGAAATTGAAGCGGTAATCAAAAAACTACCAAAGAACAAAACCCCCGGGCCAGATGGATTTACCTCGGAATTTTATCAGACATAAAGGGAAGACATAATACCCATTCTACTTAAAGTTATCCAAAAAATAGAGGAGGAGGGGACACTCCCAAACTCATTCTATGAAGCTAACATCACCCTAATACCAAAACCAGGCAAAGACCCCACCAAAAAAGAAAACTACAGACCAATATCCCTGATGAACGTAGATGCAAAAATACTCAACAAAATATTAGCAAACCGAATTCAAAAATAGATCAAAAGGATCATACACCATGACCAAGTGGGATTCATCCCAGGGATGCAAGGTTGGTACAACATTCGAAAATCCATCAACATCATCCACCACATCAACAAAAAGAAAGACAAAAACCACATGATCATCTCCATAGATGCTGAAAAAGCATTTGACAAAGTTCAACATCCATTCATGTTAAAAACTCTCAGCAAAATGGGAGTAGAGGGCAAGTACCTCAACATAATAAAGGCCATCTATGATAAACCCACAGCCAACATTATATTGAACAGCGAGAAGCTGAAAGCATTTCCTCTGAGATCGGGAACTAGACAGGGATGCCCACTCTCTCCACTGTTATTTAACATAGTAATGGAGGTCCTAGCCACAGCAATCAGACAAAACAAAGAAATACAAGGAATCCAGATTGGTAAAGAAGAAGTTAAACTGTCACTATTTGCAGATGACATGATACTGTACATAAAAAACCCTAAAGACTCCACCCCAAAACTACTAGAACTGATATCGGAATACAGCAAATTTGCAGGATACAAAATCAACACACAGAAATCTGTGGCTTTCCTATATACTAACAATGAACCAACAGAAAGAGAAATCAGGAAAACAACTCCATTCACAATTGCTACAAAAAAAATAAAATACCTAGGAATAAACCTAACCAAAGAAGTGAAAGACTTATACTCTGAAAACTACAAGTCACTCTTAAGAGAAATTAAAGGGGACACTAACAGATGGAAACTCATCCCATGCTCGTGGCTAGGAAGAATTAATATCGTCAAAATGGCCATCCTGCCCAAAGCAATATACAGATTTGATGCAATCCCTATGAAACTACCAGCAACATTCTTCAATGAACTGGAACAAATAATTCAAAAATTCATATGGAAACACCAAAGACCCCGAATAGCCAAAGCAATCCTGAGAAAGAAGAACAAAGTAGGGGGGATCTCACTCCCCAACTTCAAGCTCTACTATAAAACCATAGTAAAAAAGACAATTTGGTACTGGCACAAGAACAGAGTCATAGACCAATGGAACAGACTAGAGAATCCAGACATTAACCCAGACATATATGGTCAATTAATATTTGATAAAGGAGTCATGGATATACAATGGGTAAATGACAGTCTCTTCAACAGGTGGTGCTGGCAAAACTGGACAGCTGCATGTAGGAGAATGAAACTGGACCATTGTCTAACCCCATATACAAAAGTAAACTCAAAATGGATCAAAGACCTGAATGTAAGCCATGAAACCATTAAACTCTTGGAAGAAAACATAGGCGAAAACCTCTTAGACATAAACACGAGTGACCTCTTCTTGAACATATCTCCCTGGGCAAGGAAAACAACAGCAAAAATGAGTAAGTGGTACTATATTAAGCTGAAAAGCTTCTGTACAGCAAAAGACACCATCAATAGAACAAAAAAGAACCCTACAGTATGGGAGAATATATTTGAAAATGACACATCCGATAAAGGCTTGAAATCGAGAATATATAAAGAGCTCACACACCTCAACAAACAAAAAACAAATAACCCAATTAAAAAATGGGCAGAGGAACTGAACAGACAGTTCTCCAAAAAAGAAATACAGATGGCCAACAGACACATGAAAAGATGCTCCACATCGCTAATTATCAGAGAAATGCAAATTAAAACTACAATGAGGTATCACCTCACACCAGTAAAGATGGCTGCCATCCAAAAGACAAACAACAACAAATTTGGCAAGGCTGTGGAGAAAGGGGAACCCTCCTACACTGCTGTTGGGAATGTAAGTTAGTTCAACCATTGTGGAAAGCAGTACGGAGGTACATCAAAATGCTCAAAACAGACTTACCATTTGACCCAGGAATCCCACTCCTAGGAATTTACCCTAAGAACGCAGCAAACAAGTTTGAGAAAGACAGATGCACCCCTGTGTTTATTGCAGCACTATTTACAATAGCCAAGAATTGGAAGCAACCTAAATGTCCATCGATAGATGAATGGATAAAGAACATGTGGTACATATACACAATGGAATACTACTCAGCCATAAGAAAAGGGCAAATCCAATCATTTGCAGCAACATGGATGGAGCTGGAGGGTATTATGCTCAGTGAAACAAGCCAAGTGGAGAAAGAGAAATACCAAATGATTTCACTTATCTGTGGAATATAAGAACAAAGGAAAAACTGAAGGAACAAAACAGCAGCAGAATCACAGAACTCAAGAATGGACTAACAGGTACCAAAGGGAAAGGGACTGGGGAGGGTGGGTGGGTAGAGAGGGAAAAGGGGGGGAGAAGTAGGGGGGTATTAAGATTAACATGCATGGGGGGTATGAGAAAAGGGAGGGCTGTACAACACAGAGAAGGCAAGTAGTGATTCTACAACATTTTGCTCTGCTGATGGGCAGTGACTGTAAAGTTGTTTATAGGGGAGACCTGGTATAGGGGAGAGCCTAGTAAACATAATATTCGTCATGTAAGTGTAGATTAGTGATACCAAAAACAAAGCAAAAAAAAAAAGGCAGTTCCTGTGTGGTAACCTCCAATGAGTTCTACACAAGGGTATAAAGGGCATATATGAGTGTAGGCAAAGGGTCTGTTTGCGTCTATACAGAAGATCATAGCCTAATTGGGCTATCCCGAAAATGAACTAATATACGATATGAAAGAGAACTTCCAACATCAGCACTCTCTGGAAGACTCATGCCAGAAGATGATCAACAAAAAACCCCAACAAAAATCCACGCACTGCTACAGGTGTAGATGCACTCATCTCACCAGTTCCTGGACTTGCCATGGGAATGAGGAAGGAGATATCTAAGCTGGCCTGTGCATACAGTAAAACAACAAATTTGACTGGATCTATACTGTTGGAACTCAACCAAGAATTAGGAGAAGTGCAAATTGTAGCGCTCCAAAATCTTACAACTACAGACTATTTACTGTTAAAAGAACATAAGGGATGTGAACATGCCCCAGGAATGGGTTGTTTTAATTTGTCTGATTTCTCTCAGACTGTTCAAGTTCAGTTGGACAATATCCACCATATCATAGATAAGTTTTCACAAATGCCTAAGGTGCCTAACTGGTTTTCTTGGTTTCACTGGAGATGGCTGGTAATTTCAGATATGCTTTGTTTATGTAACTATACTCCTATTATGTTAATGTGTGTGCACAATTTAAGTAGTAGCTTAAAACCTATACATGCTGAAGTACTCTACGAGAAGATATGTCAAAGAAATAATCAATCTTCCCATGTTTTCTTCTGCCTGCTACTTCTATAGCTTTTCTTCTTCCTTCCTAATTACAACCCTTAAATAGAATTCGTGCCTCATATCAAATTTACCAAGTATCATAATTCTTCCAAGTAGTAAAGCTACCTCAAGACAAATGCTGGGCATAGAAGCCACAGGGCATAAATATGGAAAGAAGTAAAAAGCTAACCTTTTCAAACAATAAGGCTTCCCTCTCACTTACCAACTTCACATTTCCCTGTATGGCCCCGGAAGATGACTGGTTAGCCAGAGACGGGTAAGATTCCTCAAGGGAGGAACAACCTAAGACAGGCACAGTCGCAGGGGGGGCATCAGGGGAGAAATTGGGGATCAACAGAGGTGAGGCTTAGAACCTCAACCCCCCGGTTCTGAGAGAAATCTTCTGCATACGTGGGTGTTTTATTGCCCTTGTCTATCTTGGATTAACACATAGTCTACAGGCACACACCTGATCATCTACATTTGCTCTCTTACAACACTAAACTATGTTTTCTACCTATATCTTGTGTCTACCTACCACTTCAGCATTTTATTAAAAATAATAGTAATAAAGAGAGAAATGTGGTATCCACATATAAATCAAATATAAAAACCAAATGAGTATTCATATTTGAACTGACTGTTTATAGTTCATAATGCATGAGCAAAACCAAAAGTTTCTGTGATGACTGCCCTTGTACTGTCCACTATGTAACTTATTCATTATGTAAGAATTTGTTCTACAAGTAAGAACTTGTTTGTTATGCCTCAGAAGATTGGAGACTTACGAAAATTAGGCTCGGGGTGGATTAATGATTGTACATTGAGCATTGACTCCCCTATATAGAATTTTATTGTTGTTAACAACCATTTGATCAAGAAATATGAGAGATGCCCTCACCAAAAAAAAAAAATGGACAGACTTCCAATGGTAAAATAAATAAGTAACCGGAATATAATGTATAGCATAATGAATATAGTCAAGATATTGTAACAGCTTGGTAGGGTGATAGCTGGAACCTAGAATTATGTATATAAATGTTTTATCACTGTATTGTACACTTGAAACTAATGTAATGTAATACTGTGCGTCAACTACCCTTCAATAAAAAATAATTATTTAAAAAAAAAAAAAGAATAAGGAATTACTATTGAGTTGGTGTGAAATGCTATTGAAGGTCTATGGAAAAGATTTTTTTAGAGATGCATGCTGAATATTTAGGGATATAAGATCATGATATCTATAATTTACTTTTAAATATTTCAGCATAAAAATGGAAATTAATAAAATCTACAGTGTGCAGATAATATTAACATGAAGATTCCAGAAAAGATCATTTGTTTTGTACAGTACAAACAAGATTTTTTTAAAAAATTCAGATATGAAAGAGACAGAAATAAAAAATGAGACAAGAAATGTAGTTAGAATGAATGAAGAAAACTATACAACTTCACTGAAGAAAATCAAGGTAAGAAAAATGGAAAGACAAACCATTATCTTAGCTGGGAAGAACTTAGTATAAAAGTTCTAAGCTTCCCCAAATTGAAATATACATATAATATAATTCCAATTAAATTACTGAATCTCGATTGCAGCCAAGATGGCGGCGTGAGTAGAGCAGTGGAAATCTCCTCCCAAAACCACATATATCTATGAAAATATAACAATGACAACTCTTCCTAGAATAAAGACCAGAAGACACAGGACACCATCCAGACCACATCCACACCTGCGAGAACCCAGTGCCTTGTAAAGGGGGTAAGATACAAGCCCCGGCCCAGCGGGACACGAGCGCCCCTCCCCCCAGTTCCTAGCGGGAGGAGAGTAGGCAGAGCGGGAGGGAGACGGAGCCCAGTACTGCTGAACACCCAGCCCCAGCCATCCGGGCCAGAGCGCAGACACAGTGCGTGTGTGGGGAGCCCTGGACACTAGGGAAACAGGGCAGCAAGAACAGTGAGTGGGTACCAGAGGCCTGGCGCTGGAGGACATAAGAAAAGTGAGCGGCCATTTTTTTTTTTTTTTGGTGTTTTGTTTTGGTGAGCGCCTTTTGGAAGTCTTAAAGGGGCAGGGTGGGACACTTAATCCAGAGGTAGAGAATCCGGGGATCTCTGGGCACCCTAATCTCCTGGGCTGAAGGGAGCTCGGAGGCCCCTTACTAAGATACATAGCCTCCAGGCCGCTCCCCTTCCAATGGGAATCCACCATTTTGGAGCAGCAGCCCGAGCCAGGCCACACCCACAGCAACAGCGGAGATAAACTCCATAGCAGCCAGGCAGGAAGCAAAAGCCCTGTCTGTGCGCAGCTACCCAGCACAAGCCACTAGAGGTCGCTGTTCTCCCAGGAGAGGAAGGCCACAAACCAACAAGAAAGGAAGTTCTTCCAGCCGTCACTCGTCCCAGCTCTGCAAACTATTCCTATCACCATGAAAAGGCAAAACTACAGGCAGACAAAGATCACAGAGACAACACCAGAGAAGGAGACAGACCTAACCAGCCTTCCTGACAAAGAATTCAAAATAAGAATCATAAACATGCTGACGGAGATGCAGAGAAATACGCAAGAGATATGGGATGAAGTCCGGAGGGAGATCACAGATGCCAGAAAGGAAATTACAGAAATGAAACAAACTCTGGAAGGGTTTATAAGCAGAATGGATAGGAGGCAAGAGGCCATTGATGGAATTGAAACCAGAAAACAGGAACGCATAGAAGCTGACATAGAGAGAGATAAAAGGATCTACAGGAATGAAACAATGTCAAGAGAACTGTGTGACAAATTCAAAAGGAACAATATCCGTATTATAGGGGTACCAGAAGAAGAAGAGAGAGGAAAAGGGATGGAAAGTATCTTGGAAGAAATAATTGCTGAAAACTTCCCCAAACTGGGGGAGGAAATAATCGAACAGACCATGGAAATACACAGAACCCCCAACAGAAAGGATCCAAGGAGGACAACACCAAGACACATAATAATTAAAAAGGCAAAGATCAAGGACAAGGAAAGAGTTTTAAAGGCAGCTAGAGAGAAAAAGGTCACCTATAAAGGAAAACCCATCAGGCTAACATCAGACTTCTCGACAGAAACCCTACAGGCCAGAAGAGAATGGCATGATATATTTAATACAATGAAACAGAAGGGCCTTGAACCAAGGATACTGTATCCAGCACAACTATCATTCAAATATGATGGTGGGATTAAACAATTCCCAGACAAACAAAAGCTGAGGGAATTTGCTTCCCACAAACGACCTCTACAGGACATCTTACAGGGACTGCTCTAGATGGGAGCACTCCTAGAAAGAGCACAGAACAAAACACCCAACATATGAAGAATCGAGGAGGAGGAATAAGAAGGGAGAGAAGAAAAGAATCTCCAGACAGTGTATATAACAGCTCAATAAGCGAGCTAAGTTAGGCAGTAAGATACTGAAGAGGCTAACCTTGAACCTTTGGTAACCACGAATTTAAAGCCTGCAATGGCAATAAGTACATGTCTTTCAATAGTCACCCTAAATGTTAATGGGCTGAATGCACCAATCAGAAGACACAGAGTAATAGAATGGATAAAAAAGCAAGACCCATCTATATGCTGCTGAGAAGAAACTCACCTCAAATCCAAAGATATGTACAGACTAAAAGTCACGGGATGGAAAAACGTATTTAAGGCAAACAACAGTGAGAAGAAAGCAGGGGTTACAGTACTAATATCAGACAAAATAGACTTCAAACCAAAGAAAGTAACAAGAGATAAAGAAGGACACTACATAATGATAAAGGGCTCAGTTCAACAAGAGGATATAACCATTCTAAATATATATGCACCCAACACAGGAGCACCAGCATATGTGAAACAAATACTAACAGAACTAAAGGGGGAAAGAGACTGCAATGCATTCATTCTAGGAGACTTCAACACACCACTCGCCTCAAAGGATAGATCCACTGGGCAGAAAATAAGTAAGGACACGGAAGCACTGAACAGCACAGTAGAGCAGATGAACCTAATAGACATCTATAGAACTCTACATCCAAAAGCAACAGAATATACATTCTTCTCAAGGGCACATGGAACATTCTCCAGAATAGACCACATACTAGGCCACAAAAAGAGCCTCAGTAAATTCCAAAAGATTGAAATCCTAACAACGAACTTTTTAGACCACAAAGGCATAAAACTAGAAATAAACTGTACAAAGAAAGCAAAAATGTTCACAAACACATGGAGGGTAAACAACACGCTCCTAAATGATCAATGGATCAATGACCAAATCAAAATGGAGATCCAGCAATATATGGAAACAACCGACAACAACAACACTAAGCCCCAACTTCTGTGGGACACAGCAAAAGCAGTCTTAAGAGGAAAGCATATAGCAATCCAAGCATATTTAAAAAATGAAGAGCAATCCAAAATGAACGGTCTAATGTCACAATTATCGAAATTGGAAAAAGAAGAACAAATGAGGCCTAAGGTCAGCAGAAGGATGGACATAATAAAGATCAGAGAAGAAATAAATAAAATTGAGAAGACTAAAACAATAGCAAAAATCAATGAAACCAAGAGCTGGTTCTTCGAGAAAACAAACAAAACAGATAAGCCTCTAGCCAGACTTATTAAGAGGAAAAGAGAGTCAACACACATCAACAGTATCAGAAATAAGAAAGGAAAAATCACGACGGACCCCACAGAAATACAAAGAATTATTAGAAACTACAATGAAAACCTATATGCTAACAAGCTGGGAAACCTAGGAGAAATGGACAACTTCCTAGAAAAATACAACCTTCCAAGACTGACCCAGAAAGAAACAGAAAATCTAAACAGACCAATTACCAGCAACGAAATTGAAGTGGTAATCAAAAAACTACCAAAGAACAAAACCCCCTGGCCAGATGGATTTAGCTTGGAATTTTATCAGACATACAGGGCAGACACAATACACATTCTCCTTAAAACTTTCCAAAATATAGAGGAGGAGGGGATACTCCCAAACTCATTCTATGAAGCTAACATCACCCTAATACCAAAACCAGGCAAACACCCCACCAAAAAAGAAAACTACAGACCAATATCCCTGATGAACGTAGATGCAAAAATACTCAACAAAATATTAGCAAACCGAATTCAAAAATACATCAAAAGGATCATACACCATGATCAAGTGGGATTCATCCCAGGGATGCAAGGATGGTACAACATTCGAAAGTCCATCAACATCATCCACCACATCAACAAAAAGAAAGACAAAAACCACATGATCATCTCCATAGATGCTGAAAAAGCATTTGACAAAGTTCAACATCCATTCATGTTAAAAACTCTCAGCAAAATGGGAGTAGAGGGCAAGTACCTCAACATAATAAAGGCCATATATCATAAACCCACAGCCAACATTATACTGAACAGGCAGAAACTGAAAGCTTTTCCTCTGAGATCGGGAACTAGACAGGGATGCCCACTCTTCCCACTGTGATTTAACATAGTACTGGAGGTCCTATCCATGGCAATCAGACAAAACAAAAAAATACAAGGAATCCAGATTGGTAAAGAATAAGTTAAACTGTCACTATTTGCGGATGACATGATACTGTACATAAAAAACCCTAAAGACTCCACCCCAAAACTACTATAACTGATATCAGAATACAGCAAATTTGCAGGATACAAAATCAACACACAGAAATCTATGGCTTTCCTATACACTAGCAATGAACCAACAGAAAGAGAAATCAGGAAAACAACTCCATTCACAATTGCATCAAAAAAAATAAAATACCTAGGAATAAACCTAACCAAAGAAGTGAAAGACTTATACTCTGAAAACTACAAGTCACTCTTAAGAGAAATTAAAGGGGACACTAACAGATGGAAAATCATCCCATGCTCGTGGCTAGGAAGAATTAATATCGTCAAAATGGCCATCTTGCCCAAAGCAATATACAGATTTGATGCAATCCCTATGAATCTACCAGCAACATTCTTCAATGAACTAGAACAAATAATTCAAAAATTCAAATGGAAACACCAAAAACCCCGAATAGGCAAAGCAATCCTGGGAAAGAAGAGTAAAATAGGGGGGATCTCACTCCCCAACTTCAAGCTCTACTATAAAGCCATAGTAATCAAGACAATTTGGTACTGGCACAAGAGCAGAGCCACAGACCAATGGAACAGACTAGAGAATCCAGACATTAACCCAGACATACATGGTCAATTAATATTTGATAAAGGAGCCATGGATATACAATGGCGAAATGACAGTCTCTTCAACAGGTGGTGCTGGCAAAACTGGACAGCTACATGTAGGAGAATGAAACTGGACCATTGTCTAACCCCATATACAAAAGTAAACTCAAAATGGATCAAAGACCTGAATGTAAGTCACGAAACCATTAAACTCTTGGAAGAAAACATAGGCAAAAACCTTTTAGACATAAACATGAGTGACCTCTTCTTGAACATATCTCCCCGGGCAAGGAAAACAACAGCAGAAATGAACAGGTGGGACTATATTAGGCTGAGAAGCTTCTGTACAGCAAGAGACACCATCAATAGAACAAAAAGGAACCCTACAGTATGGGAGAATATATTTGAAAATGACACATCCGATAAAGGCTTGACGTCCAGAATATATAAAGAGCTCACATGCCTCAACAAACAAAAAACAAATAACCCAATTAAAAAATGGGCAGAGGAACTGAACAGACAGTTCTCCAAAAAAGAAATACAGATGGCCAACAGACACATGAAAAGATGCTCCACATCGCTAATTATCAGAGAAATGCAAATTAAAACTACAATGAGGTATCACCTCACACCAGTAAGGATGGCTGCCATCAAAAAGACAAACAATAACAAATGTTGGCGAGGCTGTGGAGAAAGGGGAACCCTCCTACATTGCTGGTGGGATTGTAAATTAGTTCAACCATTGTGGAAAGCATTATGGAGGTACATCAAAATGCTCAAAACAGACTTACCATTTGGCCCAAGAATTGCCCTCCTAGGAATTTACCCTAAGAATGCAGCAATCAAGTATGAGAAAGACCAATGCACCCCTATGTTTATCGCAGCACTATTTACAATAGCCAGGAATTGGAAGCAACCTAAGTGTCCATCGATAGATGAATGGATAAAGAAGATGTGGTACATATACATAATGGAATACTACTCAGCCATACGAAAAAGGCAAATCCTACCATTTGCAGCAACATGGATGGAGCTGGAGGCTATTATGCTCAGTGAAACAAGCCAAGCAGAGAAAGAGAAATACCAAATGATTTCACTCATCTGTGGAATATAAGAAGAAAGAAAAAACTGAAGGAACAAAACAGCAGCAGAATCACAGAACTCAAGAAAGGACTAACAGGTACCAAAGGGGAAGGGACTGGGGAGGATGGGTGTGTAGGGAGGGATAAGGGGGGGAGGAGAAGGGGGTATTAAGATTAGCATACATGGGGGAGTGGGAGAAAGGGGAGGGCTGTACAACAAAGAGAAGGCAAGTAGTGATTCTACAACATTTGCTATGCTGATGGACAGTGACTGTAAAGGGGTTTATAGGGGGGACCTGGTATAGGGGAGAGCCTAGTGAACATAATATTCATCATGTACGTGTAGATTAATGACACCAAAAAAAAAAGGCAGTTCCTGTGTGGTAACCTCCAATGATTTCTACACAAGGGTATAAAGGGCATATAAAAGTGTAGGCAAAGGGTCTGTTTGTGTTTATACAGAGGATCAAAGCCTAATTGGGCTACCCTGAAAATGAACTAAGATACGATATGAAAAAGAACTTCCAACATCAGCACTCTCTGGAAGACTCATGCCAGAAGATGATCATCAAAAAACCCCAACAAAGATCCACGCACTGCTACAGCTGTAAATGCACTCATCCCACCAGTTCCTGGACTTGCCATGGGAATGAGGAAGGAGATATCTAAGCTGGCCTGTGCATACAGTAAAACAACAAATATGACTGTATCTATACTGTTGGAACTCAACCAAGAATTAGGAGAATTTCAAATTGTAGCACTCCAAAATCTTACAACCACAGACTATTTACAGTTAAAAGAACATATGGGATGTGAACATGCCCCAGGAATGGGTTGTTTTAATTTGTCTGATTTCTCTCAGACTGTTCAAGTTCAGTTGGACAATATCCACCATATCATAGATAAGTTTTCACCAATGCCTAAGTTGCCTAACTGGTTTTCTTGGTTTCACTGGAGATGGCTGGTAATTACAGGTATGCTTTGGTTATGTAACTATACTCCTATTATGTTAGTGTGTGTGCGCAATTTAATTAGTAGTTTAAAACCTATACATGCTGAAGTTACTCTACAAGAAGATATGTCAAAGAAATAATCAATCTTCCCATGTTTTCTTCCGCCTGCTACTTCTGTAGCTTTTCTTCTTCCTTCCTAATTACAACCCTTAAATAGAATTCGTGCCTCATATCAAATTTACCGAGTATCATAATTCTTCCAAGTGGTAAAGATACCTCAAGACAAATGCTGGGCATAGAAGCCACAGGGCATAAATATGGAAAGAAGTAAAAAGCTAACCTTTTTAAACAATAAGGCTTCTCTCTCATGTACCAACTTTACATTTCCCTGTATGGCCCCTGGAGATGACTGGTTAGCCAGAGATGGGTAAGATTCCTCAAGGGAGGAACAACCTAAGACAGACCCAGTCGCAGGGGGGTCATCAGGTGAGAAAATGGGGATCAAAAGAGGTGAGCCTTAGAACATCACCCCCCCCCATTCTGAGAGAAATCTTCTGCATACGTGGATGCTTTATTGCCCTTGTCTAGCTTGGATTAACACATAGTCTACGGGCACACACCTGATCATCTACATTTGCTCTCTTACAACACTAAACTATGTTTTCTACCTTTATCTTGTATCTACCTACCACTTCAGCATTTTATTAAAAATAATAATAATAAAGAGAGAAATGTGGTATCCACATATAAATCAAGTATAAAAATCAAATGTGTATTCATATTTGAACTGACTGTTTATAGTTCATAATGCATGAGCAAAACCAAAAGTTTCTGTGATGACTGTCCTTGTACTGCTCACCATGTAACTTATTCAATATGTAAGAATATGTTCTCCATGTAAGAACTTGTTCATTATGCTTCAGAAGATTGGAGACTGACGAAATTAGGCTTGGAGTGGATTAATGATTGTGCATTGCGCATTGACTCCCCTATACAGAATTTTATTGTTGTTAACAACCATTTGATCAATAAATATGAGAGATGCCCTCACCAAAAAAAAAAAGTACACACTTCCAATTGTAAATAAATAAGTAACCGAGATGTAATGTATAGCATAAGGAATATAGTCAAAATATTGTAACAACTTGGTATGGTGATAGCTGGTACCTAGAATTATCATGTATATAAATGTTGAATCACTGTGTTGTACACCTGAAACTAATGTAATGTAATACTGTGTGTCAACTACCCTTCAATAAAAAATAATTATCTACAAAAAAAAAAAATTCTGAATCTCAATTTTGAAGTTTCAGCTTAAATTCCTCTCCTGAGAGAGTCCTTTCTTGACCTCTTTATTTTGAAAAGCCACACTCCACCCCATTATTCCCCTTCAGGTTGCCATGCTTGTGGATTTCATGGCCCTCTGCACATGCTGATTACATTGCTTCAGTGTTTTCCTTTTTGTGGTCTTTTTTTTCTTCCTCCATGAAAGTAAGGTCTTTGTCTGGCTTATTCACCACTATGTCTTCATTGCCTCAAAGAGTGGTGTATGAAGACTAGAAACTGCTTGTAACTGATGGTTGCAGAGGATGCCACATGGCACATTGAAGGAATAGTTCATTCACCCTTGTGGGTCAAGGAGGTCCTCCTAGAAGAGGATGCCTTTGAGATGAGGCTAAAGAAGGCATGGTATTCTCAGGGCACCGAGAGTGGCTTAGCGTGGCTAGGAATTAAAGGAAGGGGCCATAAGGGGACATCTCCATCAATAGAAGGAGGAGGAAACCATGCTTCATTAAAACCATGTTTTGTCGAACATTTAGTAATACAGGAAAATGCATATAATATAATATAATATTAACAGAAAGGGGTTTTAAAAACACATCTGGACAGGGTTAAGAAGTGCCAAGCCTTGCAGCAAGACAAGGTAAGATGGAACCCTGATCCAAAGTGGGGTGTGTTGCTTGCTGGGGAGGACACCCACCACCATCAGTCCCTAAACAGAGGAAGGATGGCACCTCCTGGGGTGCTGGGGAGAGGACCCCGGAATTGAAAGGGAGGCTGAACGGGATTGCCTTCACAGCACCTCTAATTCCAATGCTCTTTCAAATAACAAAAGGGAGGAGGGAGGAAAGCAAGTCACCTTTGAGGAGTTACTGGTCAGAGGTCATGAAGGGACAGACTCCTGCGAGTGGGGAGGGCTCCTAGGAAGCTCAGAGTCTCAGGGGACAGTCTATGCAGGGACGGAGCAGGGGAGAGGGGCTGCCTGGAAGGGGCTGTGCTCTGCATGCTGTCACAGGCCATATGTCCTGACAAGCAAGACAGGAGCAGAGGAGACAAGGAGAGAAGGGCCTGGACCCCCAGCAGGACAGACACCAGGATGCAGTGAGCTCTGAGGCCATGTCCCCTCAGCCGGACCGGGCAGCCCCAGCACCCCGGGCTGTGCCAGACCAGAGAGCACAGGCTCACACCCAGTGGAGCAGGGTCCAGCCAGAGCCTCCGTGCCCAGGATGATGGGTGGAGGTTAGTGCTAAAGAAAGGAACTCACAATCAGAGAGTCCTTCTAGGGGCCCTGACCCTGGAACTTCCCAAATCCCCTCCAGAGCCACTGGAAGCAGACACTGTTATCATCCTGTGTTGATGAGGAAACTGAGGCTCAATGAGGCTGAGTGAGGCTCCCCCTGAGACTGAGTAGCAGAGTCTGGATCTGCTCTTTATGCTCATGTTCCTGATGCCAGACACTGGGGTCATGTGCTGTGGACGAGAGAAAGGCCTGCAGAGCTGACATCCGGCTTAAGCAGCTTCCTGCTGCCACCTGGTTGTCCATCCTGAATGGGGTGCTCCCACCGGTGGCCAGGCAGAGGCCACGCTGGGCCTCCTCAGTTCCCTCCGTCAGGGCCTGCCCAACCCTGACCGCCTCCCTGGGGCCTGTCCATTCAGCACCACCATCAGTCCAGCCCTGCGCCTGCTTTGTACACACCAAGCACGACATGCACCCACTTGTTGAACACACCGGCTCACCTCAGCCCCGCCCTGGCCCTCATGTTTGGATGTTCTCGGCTGCTCTTCCTTCTGCCAGGAACACTCTCTCCACCACCACCTCCCACCCCGTGTTCCTGCACTGAAGTCCTGCTCACCCCAGGGTCTCAACATAAACATTCCTAAGGGGACTTCCCACACTGTCTGCGGCTTGGTGGGTATCCCGATATTACCCTTCACTGCCCCTCTTTTAGCACCATCATAATTTGCAAGTTTACTTCATAATGTCCAGCTTCACAATGAAAAGGAAAGCTTCAGGAAGTGAGGGCCCCTGCATGTTCTCTGCACTGTATGGTTCTCCCAGGCCTAAGGCGACGCCCGGCTCCAAGGCGATGCTCACTAAATACACAGCACCCGAGGGAGTGAGTGCATGAACACAGGAGGATGCGTAATTCAACTCCTCCAGCTTACCTTCAGAAAACTGAAGCCCACAGCTGTGAGAGAAACAGAAGGTAGTTTCCCTGAATTCCTGTGTGGAGGGGAGGGGTGCTTTCCACTGGCATTCTAGTCCAGAAGTCCAGAACCTTGTATTTCTGCAGGGGGAGCCATGACCGACTATAGGCTACCCTTGAGGGTCAGGAAGAGACAGGCAAACCTAACCCAAGGGTCAATCTCATAGGAAGGAATTTCTCAGGCAAAACACAGACTCCCTTTTTAGAGGGCCCAACTCTCGAGTCTGTCCACGGGGGCTAGAATATGAAATCCACAGTCATTCTGAAGATTTACCCCAGGATTGTCTGTGCGTGAAGGAAACAGTCCTCTCTCCAGCCCTGCACCCTGCCCAAGCAGGTCTGGCTCTGAACCCCTCCCACCGTCCTGCCTGCAGGCGCTCCCTGGACACATTAGGCAGCAAGGATCTTCCTGTCTGCCCTCCCCCATCACCTGTTTTCTGCGCCCCTTCTTGGTGACTCCCATAAACCACCTTGGGAATCTGTTCTGGTGGAAAAGACTTCAGCACTTACAGGGTCCTTCCTCCCAAGCAGAGCAAGCCTTGAGGCTTCATTGTGCTTTCATCATCAAACACTCGGATCTTTCTTTCCCCACTTTGCTGAAACACTTGAGTTGGAGAGCATGCCTTCCGTACTGTCACAGGGCTTCACAGCACCCAGAACGCACTCACAGGGACTGTATGGGGCTTGCGTCCCACCCCAGCTGTGAAGTTTACCTTCTTGACTATGTCCAACTCCGCCACCATCCCGGATGACCTCCAGCCTCTTCTTCAATGCTCTGCATCCTTGGAAATTCACATGAGAAGCCTGCCTGAGCCCTCAGAGGCTGTCCCTGTGTGGGGCACCGAACATAATAACAGGCCCACATCCAGGTTGCCCACCTGTGCTAGAGCAAGCCTTTCCTCCCTCCCCCCCGCAGCTGCAGCAGGGATGCAGACAGCGGGGCTCTGGTCACTAACCTCGGCACCTCTGGGACACCTCTAGGGTTCTCAGCCCTGGGCCGCACGAAACTCGCACTATTTATTCATCTTGCAGGTCGTCTTGGCATGAGCACTCTCAGCGTCCTGAAGGAGACGGAAGCTCAGTAACTGTCCCGGTCCCTTTCCATCCCCCCAGGAGCAGTTACTGGGAAGGACGTGGCCCAACAGCACTGGGATTTCCTTTAAGAAAACTTATCAACTGCCTGTCTATTGGGCTGAGCTAGAGAGCCACCCCAATCACCCAAGAATATCTTCTTTGAATCCTAATTATTGAAATGACCTCCTTAACTAAGTCACAGAAGGCCTCTGCTAAAATAAGGATACCTTGTGTGGAGGAAATCACCCTTTGAGTCAGTAGAAAACATGAAGCCATAGAGTCCTTCTGTCTCAGTGTGGATTTTTCTCAAAGTTCTTATAAGAAAGTCACTATAAGCTTGGCGGAGGGGTGGGGAGAGGGACACATATAGGGACACAATGACTTGCAAGCTTTAAGTCAGAAACACTGAGGACTAAGGGACCCAAGGGGCTGGGGAGCCAGAGAACTCCACACTCTGGACACGCAGCTCCTGCATGGATGTCAGCTTCTGGGTCGCCAGTAGGGACTGACCCCAGCCGGGGCCCTCTAAGTGCAGCTGCTGCCAGTGTGGTCGTGGCTGAGAGCCAGCACAGCCCTGCACCCCCTGCATTCTGTGCCCAGGCTTCCCTTGCTCTTCCTTCAGGAAAACACTGGAAAAGACAAAGTATGATCTTAGAATATAGATCAAGTTGTCTTTGAACTGCAAACACACACGACTGAGGAAAAAAAAGGAATGACTAGAGTCTGTGTGCTTAGAGTTCCTTTTGAAATTTAGTATGAGGATATAGGGTCAAAATACTGTGTGCAAGAATTACTTAGGGTACTTTCTCCTGGCCCCTTTCAGACTGGTGATGTTATCCATTTGGAATACAGTGTGAGTGGAGTAGGAATAATTTACCCGATTATAAAATATACCACATAGGGTAGATATGTATAACTATAGGTACAGACATCATATAGTTAACAGGTATAGATAAAAAAATCAAGAATAGGAGAAAACCAACCCAAACAGAATGCAAACAGAAACACATAAACCTAACTATATTTCAAATGAATATGAGAAGCACATAGGAAAGCGAGAGAAAAACTGACCCAAGTAGCAAGTAGCTCTTGCACACAGAATTCAGATTGTAAACTCACAGGTTGACGGCACATTTAACTGTCAGGGTTATATTCTATTCCTGACACAAATCACATGGGTTAGTAACTCTAAACTACTTTATGTGTATTCTAAGATTGAGCAAATAAGTACTATAATATGGATAACAAGAACCAGGTTTCTTTCTGTTGCAGAAGATAATTTCAAATATGGAAAGGAGAAAGGTTAGAATGAACTTAGTCGGACTGGAACTGGAGATGGGTGTGTAAACTCATGGTTTTGAAAGTGAGAGATAAATGGTCAGATAGAAAGATATAGAGAGAGATAGATGATAGAGACAGATGGATAGAGACAGATAGATGATAGAGAGATAGATGATAGATAGATGATAGATAGATAGATGAGAGAGATATGATAGAGAGATAGATGATAGATATAGATAGATAGATAGATAGATAGATAGATAGATAGATAGATAGATAGATAGATGATAGATAAGTAGATAGACTACAGATAGGTAGATGTATAGAGAGAGCTGTATGTGTATGTAGATATATGCATGCGTTTCTTAGCTCTGTCCACAGAGCAGACCTAGAAGCAATGACATTTCAATAGCAATAAGCAAACTTATCATCCAGAAATCAATTTTGAAATGTCAAGAAGGATTTTACAACCCAGGCCTGAAGGATGGACAGGCCTGAAGCAGTTATAAAGGACAGAGACAGAAACACGCAGAGTCAGAGATATGCAGAGACAGCTGCCCAGGAGGAGCTGTGACTTCTACATAAAGGTTCAGCAGTCACAGATTAGTATTTTGGGGAAAAAATTCTCTAACCTCGCTCTCTTCCTTCCCACCAGTCTCTGCTGCAGCTCTCCACTGGCTAAACCAAACCAGACACCAGAGGGTAGGGCAGCCCATTGTTGAGTTCACACCGACCAACTTCCCAGAGGCAGAGCAGAGGGGGGAGACGAGAAAACATCTCGAGAAGCAAATGGACGATGCCCGGGATCCAGCCCAGTGCTGTCTCATGCAGTTCCTGTGTTAGCACTGAGGATGTAGCCCCTCTCTATTAACGAAAGTGATATTGGGAATAAAAATAAAAATGAATTGCTCTTTGTAGCACCAAGTGGAAACAGAATTCTGAGCTATCCATTTAGTTTAAAGGTGGGGTTCATTCGATCTGCTGTGATTAAATGTTAAACCCAGAAAATGCACAAAATATCTGCTTTCTATTTTAGTATAAATGCTTGTGTGAAAATGTTCAGCTGTAAGTATCTTATTCAGCTAAATATGAAATTGTCCTTGAAAAGAAGTTTTTTCAACATGCTTGATGTCAAAGATTATTTTTGTAAGCTATGGAATGAAATCTTACACTCATAAAGGTCTTCTCTGCATGTTCAACCAATGGACTCACTTATTAATTAGTGAATTACCTAAATTATGTTTTCATATATGCACCACTGACATCTGGAACTGTGCATAGTACCTTCTTTTTTTGATAGTTGTAAGTGCTTTGGAATTTAACTAGTTTTTCCTTTCTATGTATAGTTAAATTAGTTATCTGGTAGATCTCTTCTTTTAAGCTAAAAATATGAGGGTTTATAGCTCTTTCTATAATATCATGAAGACCACAGCTGATTTGATTTGACACAGTGACTTTAACATTTTTTATTCTACTATTAGCTATATAGTTAAATAGCATAATTACATACTTACACCTTTATTTCTCCATTCATAAAGTCAAGAACAAACAGTAACTACAGTCCCCTCCATGTACACACAATTAGAATTAGTGTTTTGTTCCCTACATTCCATCCCATTCGTATTCTTTGCTAAAATATCCAGAGAGTTAAGATGCAGTTTATTCACAGTATTTAAATATGTGCAGACAAGTGCTATTTAAAAAAATATTCTCAGTATTTTCACTTAACTTTTAAATATGTCAACAACAGGAATAACCTAACTGGGTATAGAATTTTGAGCTGTGAAACATTCCTCTCAAAAAAACTCTTAATTTTCCAGTTGTTTCTGGTGTTGGTGCTTTATAGGGAGAAGTCTGAAGCTAGTTTGAACTTCTATTTCCTCTTAAGAAATCTGTTATTAAATCTGGCACTGAAATTTTTATTCTAAAAAAATGTTATTCCTATAAAAAAATTACCAAAATATCACCAGGTTATATCCAGGGGTATTTCCATTAATATCTTTCAGACCATGGTGAGGATTTTACGTGTGATCTCAGATTTTTGCCTCTCCACAATTTTGCCTTTTACTGTAACTTTAATTGTTGCATTTGTTCTATTTATTCTGTTTATTTCCCTGAAACTACAATTATTCTTAATTAGATTACCCATTCTTTCTATCATTCAAAATTTCTCTTCTTTTTTATTGTTTTAAATGTTATTCCTATAACATATTCCTCTTTGCTTTTTAATCGTCTTCCAGAAAGATTTTGGAAGTCGGTCCCCCACGTTACTAATTATTTTCTGATGTCAATTCTGCTTAAAAAGTCAATCAAAATTTTATTTTTTTGTCCATAATATTTCTGTCTGATGTTTCCAGATCAACTTCAATTTCATATAACTTTGTTTCTGATTTCTGTTACATATTTTTTAATGTATAAAGACCTAGGGAAAAAATAAAACATTTTTGGTCCCATTTTTAAATTGTTTACAAGTAAAAGTTTTTCTTCCCAAGATTTGAAGTGTTGCTCCTTTTCTGCTACCCTAAAAATATATTCACAGGTCATTACTTAAAAAAAAATGTTTAAATGAGGGGGGATTGAACCCAGCCTGGAATTTGCCAGCAGACAATTCATTAGGCCTCTTGCAACATCATAGGTGTCCTTCTTTTGGGGAAAAGGGATGGTCAGAGATTCCTTAATAACTTAATGAAAGCAGTAGTCACTATCTACAGACAATATTTGCAAATATTTTAATGTTAAACCATAATTTTTACCTTAGTTCTCTCCTATACCATTGCACAATTCCTTGTCCCCAGTGAGTGTCCAGTCACTGAACACGAAAATAGTGAGAATCTGAGAAGAACATTAGAGCAAATGTGATTACTAGGAAGAAACAACATCCTGAGATGTCATTTTATCCATATATGGGGATCTCATGTCCTGAACCCTAGAACATGATCTGAATGCAGGGCAGGTGGCAATAGGCAAAATGGGATGATGTGACTTGAAACAAGACTAGAGGAAAATAGTATTAAGCAAATGTCTTACCATCTCCCATGTGCATAATCTGATAGATTTTGGAGAGTCATCCAACAATTATGTAAGTCGAGTAAGAGTTAATAAAACAACAGTCAATGTTGACTCAGTGCTAACTATGTGCTAAACTGTACTAAGACTTTTTCAATGTTAATTTGTTTGAGCCTCATATAAAATTGATGAGAATATTATTATTGTTTATTTACTCCTATTTTAGAGCTGAGTAAGTCTGATAAATAACTGCCTGAGGTTACTTAAAGCCAGTAAGTGTCAGAGCCTGGACAGAACCCCAGCCAGAGCTCACAGTCTTTACCATGGTCCTCTATGTAAAGCTGCTGACCTCTCGGCCACAGGAGGTGTTCAGTCATAGGACAGGGACCATTAATCAAGGCTGTTAAAAGGGGGACACACACATGGAGAGGACTAGATAACATCCAACCCATTCCATCTCTATGAATTAAACGTTCATAGAACTCCCATCGGCATGCTGGATAAAGAAAGTGTAACTCACACTATAACCCTCCCCAAGTCAAATCCTAGAGGAAAGTTGAAATACGTCTATCCTTTGCACACGTAACACCACAAAGGCTTCCATATAACCTGGATGAACGGGAGCTGAGCTGTAGCACACCTCTTATATCCCAAGGGGTGGTTCCAGCCTGTGCTGAACAACAGAGGCACCTGCATCCCAGCAAAGAGGTTGAACAGGTCAACCCAGGGCTTGGACCCTGGAGGACCACCCTCCTAAATGCCTTCTTCCTATGCTTCCTTTTAGAAAAGTACTCTGGGGAAGACTACCCTCAAGAGCTGCTGTGTCCCCTTAGGGAACGAATATAAGAAAGTGTCAGTAGGTCTCAACAATTATTTGGTATTTTCCTGAATGAAGGCATGGAGGAGTCATTCCTCAGAACATGATAACCTGGTGAATAATGCACAATTTCCTCTATGCTATAACACACCCTCCTTCCTTGAAGAGGACTCTAGAGTCCTCATCTTCAGGCTCCGTCTAGGACAGCTTCTTCCATCCCCTCTGCTCCATGGTTGAGAAACTAGGGTATCCTCTTTGCAAACCACCTCAACCTCAGCTTCTCCCACCCAGGAAGAGAAGGACAGAGACCATCTGCAGCACACCTGCTTCCACAAAGGAATGGTCATGGGCATCAGACCAGCTGCCTGCCAACTCCCCATTTGTGGAAGAAGATAGAGGGCAACAGGGCCAGGCCCCTTTTTGACAGCATCTGAGCTGTCCCCGCTGCAGGAGCTGGGGAACAGAGTCTTTATGACAAAGGCATCCAGGGATGGCCAGCAACTACACTGCCTGCATCAGCTCCTTTGACCTTCACAAAGCCCCAGAGGGAAGTAGAATTACTTTGTCATTATTGGATGAAAAAATGGTGACTTGAATGGTCTAAAGTCACACAGAGAGATAGAGGCAAAATTCACACTCACTCCTTGGCCTGACACTTCAGCCAAGGTTCTCAGATCCAGAGGACAAAAAGGAGAGAGAGAACCCTATTTCTGACCACTGGTTACTGTGGTGTCCTGTCCACTAAAGAGTATGATAACAGGGGAATTCTTCTTCTGTTTTCACAGGTCTGAGCTCTGACACTTGAAGATGTGTATGTGTGTGTGTGTGTGTGTGTGTGAGTGTGTGTGTGTGTGTGTGTGTGTGTGTGTGTGTGTGTATGAGCTTGTACCCAGCCCCATTGTCTTAGAGGAACTGGAAACCCAACTTACCCCCTCACATTCAATGGTGCATGCTTAGGCCCCTACAGAAAATTGCAATTTCACATCAAAGTGCAGATGGGCTGGACTATCAGCGAGACTCAAAGCATGCGGAGGACTCACTTGGCCCTGTCGGCTTTGCCCAGAGGGGGCTTTTGGCCTAGTGTGTCCCTGAACAGCTTTCCTCAGCATCATCACATTCACACAAGTCTCAGAGCACATCTCTTCCCAGGAGGGGTTTATACTAGAGGCCAGCACTGCACACGAGTTCCTGGCTTCTCCCTCTGCCAGAGAACTGGAGGCTCTCCCTTTGCCCTATAGCATTCATACTCACACACCTCCTGCCCCTCTTCCTGGGAGTCTAAATTTCTTTCACCTCTTTCTGCAGGGTTTCTGCAGAAATCCTCTCTCACCAGAGGACCCCTACATCTAGCTCTGGGTATCCGTATCTTCAAATCCCTGTGCTCAGTAACCTCTCTCCTCTGGGTCTTTTTCTTTAGTTCCTGCAATGATTATACCAACCTCTTCTTGCACCCTTTTTTCGTGTGACTTTTCTTATATTCTTTAGCTCTTCTATCTCCTTGTGGTTGTCCAGGTACCAGATGGTCACTCCAAAATGTCCTGTTGATCAGTCATTTCATTTATGTCCATACATCTATATTTACATAAAACTAACAATTTCATAAGTGTATTACAAGATAGAGCTAGTGCAACCCACATCCACCCTTCTGATTCTGAGTTCCTAATGAATACAGAAGAAAGTTCTTCTGTTGCTTCGAGTTTCTCCACAATATTAGCCCGAACTTCTTTTCCAAACAGATTTCTTCCTGCTTTTATCCTGTACTCCTAATAAAGATATACAACCCAGTTCTGCCAGAGGTAATCCTCATATGCACAGATTCTTTGTCTTTAAGATTCTTTCATTGATAAGAAACTTGGGCTTCATCTCTTAAATGATGCTAGACAGTGAGTTATTTTAAAGAGATACGCACAATAACACTTGCATATTATATACGTATAGTATTGAGACCAGTAGGAGACATCTCTATGAAGAAGCCTGCCTGAGAAAGCAAGTGGATAGGTAAGGAATGGGGTGGTAGGTAGAAAGAGTTACAAGATTGAGGTACATTCACTGAATGACTAATGAGGCCTTCGTATGTTTACTGGTCAAGGGCAAAGAGCTGGTGCCGAGGTAGATCCTCGAGAGGAGATGGTGCAGCTGCAGGATTGGTGGAGCAGCGTAGCCACGGACACAGAGAAGAACAAGGTGAGAGCATGTTGGTTGCATGCACACTTTACTTCTGAGCTTTTGGAGAAAAAGAAGAGGATGAGAGTGGGTGTGTGCTATGATGTACAGGGCAACATTGAGGAAACATTCCCCTCACCCTTGAAATACTTGCTGTTCTAGAATGGGTCAATACTGCCAATCAGAATGTGTACTTTCACTACGTATGTGTTAAAGTTTACACATATTGTGTGATACACCATACATCTTATGGCAACTTGTTTATTCCATCATCACATTACTATTTTTTAAAAGTATTTCATGTGAATACATTCATTTTAACTGTTGTACAGAATTCACTATAAGGAAAATGTCACTAATAACTTAACCATTTCCAAGTTATCTGTGTGACAGTAAACATCTTTTGACTGTCTTCTGGAACATGTATATTGAAGTTTCTCTAGGGGAAGTGGGTAGATAAGAAATGGGGTGGTGTGTAGAAAGAGTTACAAGACTGAGGTAACCAGATAGAGCTGGTGCAACCCACATCCACCCTACTGATTCTGAATTTCTAATGAATACAGAACAAAGTTCTTCTGTTGCTTCAAAATTCTCCACAATATTAGCCCAAACTCCTTTTCCAGACTGATTTCTTCCTGCTTTTATCCTGTACTCCTAATAAAGATATAAAACTCAGTTTTAGAAAATCGAGGTGGAATTGCTGAGTCAGCAAGAGGAGTAAAAGTTTTCAGCTTTCCTAAGTACGGGATAGTTGCTCTCCAAGTGATAATACAAATGTTTCCATTTGTCCCCTAACTTGTGCAATTGTCAAGGTTTACACTTGCTCCAAGACAAAGGATGTAAAATTGAATTTTGTCTTAATTTGTTTGAATACATTTTGCCTTGGTTATTGTCCCTACCAGTGTCTCATATGACTTGCTGATTCAAGTCTATTGCCCATTGTTACCCACTAGGTTTCGACTTTTTCTTATTAGTGTTCAGGAATCTTCTCTGCTCTGAACACTAGTCCCTTACTGATTATGTGCACAGCATATACCTCTTCAGTCTATGACTTGTCTTTCTCCTTCCTTTATAGTGTCTGTTTCACACAAATGATTTAAATTCAAAGTAGTCAAATTTTACAATATTTTCTCTTCTGTGTTCTGCACTTTATGCCTGGTTTAAGAAATCAATTAATCCATTAGGAACCATTTTTTGTATCATATTTTATGTGTCGGTATCCAATTATCTCAGCACTCTACCAAACATTCCCTGCCTGTTTCTAAACCAATTCATGTTGTTTACCAATTTCTAATAAATATTTGATCTCTTTCTATGCTCCCTAATCTGCTTGTAGATGAATTTGTCAGCCCCTGTGCCTGTATTAATCAGCTGTATGAAATACCAGACAAATCATTTTCACACTTGATAGGCCATTCCTCCCTTCTCATCCTTTTCCCTGAATTGTCTCAGCAACTCGTGGCCCTTTTTGTCTCCTACATGAATTTTGGATAAGCTTACTAAGTTCCTTGGTTAAAAAAAACCCGTGGTATTTTGATTGGGATTACAATGAATTCATACACTAATTAGAGGAGAATTGGCATTTTTGCAATATTGAGTCCCAATAACCATTGTTTATCCCCACATTTTTAGGTATTCTTTTTGTCATCCAGCAGAATTTGGAAATTGTTTAATCAAGTCTTAGAATTATTCCTAGATTACTTTTTTTTGGTATCGTTAATCTACAATTACATGAGGAACATTATGTTTACTAGACTCCCCCCATCACCCTGTGCACCCCACATACCCCATCACAGTCACTGTCCATCAGCATAGTAAGATGCTGTAGAGTCACTACTTGTCTTCTCTGTGTTCTACAGCCCTCCCCATACCCCCCACCTACATTATGTATGCTAATCATGATGCCCCCTTTCTTTTCCCCTCTCCCTTATCCCTCCTTTCCCACCCATCCTCCCCAGTCCCTTTCCCTTTGGTAACTATTAGTCCATTCTTGGGTTCTGTGAGTCTGCTGCTGTTTGGCACCTTCAGTTTTTTCTTTGTTCTTATACTCCACAGATGAGTGAAATCATTTGACACTTGTCTTTCTCCACCTGGCTTATTTCACTGAGCATAATACCCTCTAGCTCCATCCATGTTGTTGCAAATGGTAGGATTTGTTTTATTCTTATGGCTGAATTGTGTAAATGTACCACATCTTCTTTATCCATTCATCTACTGATGGACACTTAGGTTGCTTCCTTTTCTTGGCTATTGTAAATAGTTCTGTGATAAACATATGAGAGCATCTGTCTTTTTCAAACTGGGCTGCTGCATTCAGGTCTTTGATCCATTTTGAGTTTACTTTTATGTATGGGGTTGGACAATGATCCAGTTTCATTCTCTTACATGTAGCTGTCCAGTTTTGCCAACACCAGCTGTTGAAGAGGCTGCATTTCCCCCATTGTATGCCCATGGTTATTCCTAGATTATTTGTTTGTTAGAATTATTTCTAGATTCCTAAATTTCTGTTGCTATTGGAAATAGCAAGTCTTTTAAAAATAATATTTTACAACTTACCTTTACTTCATTGTAACAAAAGTATCGATTTTTTAACATTGGTTTATATTTGTTCATCTAGAGACTCAGAATTTCTTTTGCAGACAATCCTATTTTCTGTGAATTCTATCCATATTGTCTCTCCTTTGCAATACTCATGTAGCAAAACTTTTTCCTAGTCTTACAAATGAGACAATGCTTCAGGTACTAACACAGAAAAGGAAAGCTCAATATAAATTCCCTGCTCCATGAAGATATGTGACCACCTCTCCCCGGAGACCCCTGCTGTATGTGAATTACAACTCTAATTCTTGAGTGCTTTTTCTATCTCACACCTAAGTAATCCCATTCTTTCTTTTAGATTTGGATTTTTTTTCTTTTTATGTACTTATTTACATAGAGATTCTAGATGTTTTCATAGGAATGGGATCTGTCAACATCAGCTAAGTCTGCCATGTTGCTGAGACACCCACCTCTAAAATATTACATTTCTCTCCCATACCAGCTAATCATAGTTTCTGAGGTCTCCCATTTAGTGAACCCTCTCAATTCTGAGATATTGTGACTCTGTGTGCATATCAAAAAGCGAGATTTTTAAGAGAGAAAAGCAAATTGATTCAGTTACAGCCATAAAAAAGCACAAATTTATTGGGAAAGGTGTTTCTTTTACCTGCTTCCCCTGCATCTAGCATATAATACAATGTGTACTGCAGGAGACAATGAAAAATTGTGATTAATTACAGATTAAAGTATTCAGTAGATGTCTTTTTAGAAAAATTAGTCAATTACTTAGGATATTCATTTTTCAATGTGCATTTCAGATAAACAATAAGCAACTTTTAATTATTTTATTTTATGAATTGAAGTATAGTTGATAGACAATATTATATTGGTTCTCTGGACTACAGTAACAAGTATGGAAATTCCATAATGGTTTAAAAAGAACCAAGTCTATTTCCCCCTTATGTAACAGTCCTAGTGGGTGTCCAAGGTGGCGGTGGTCCTCCTGGATATAGAGGACTAAGGACACAGGCTCTTTCCGCCCACTGACTCCACCATCCCATTCAGCCTCCTGGTCATTTGCACCCAGCTGGCCCAAGAGGAAATTTGGAGGAATTTGGAGGAAGCCCAGAACTGGAACACATGGATGATTTGGCAGGAACTCAGTCCTCTGTCCACACCTCAGTGCAAGGAGGTGTGTAATGCAGTCAATCTGAGTGTCCAGGAAGAAGAGAACTATCTGGATTGGGTGAGATGCAGGCAGCCTCTGCTACAGCTGGTAAGCCTGACAGTCAAGGTGGATGAAAGCAGGGAACCAGTAGCGAAGCATTAAGGATGCATTACATTATTTTGGGTAGAAAACAATGGTGGTCAAAGATAAAGCACTGAAACAGTAAGTATAAAACTTTGTATGGATTATTTGATAAAGAATCAAAATATCAGATGTAGAGGTGAGGAATAACCTGGGGGATGGTGCCTGGTATCACCCCACATGTGATGACCCACAATACAAACCTGTATATATTCAAGCTATTGAGTGCTGAGGTATTGGTACGTAAAATGAATAATATTACAAAAAATCTTTGTAAGGGAGATAAAAATAAACAAGATACAGTTCTCTTTCTCAAAAAAATCTCATAGTCTTCTTAGGTTGGACATGCAGAGTGTAGGGTTTGGTCAGACCTGCTGGCAGGATGACTGAACATGAAAATATGAGGAGAATAGATTAAGTCTACAGATAGAAACCAAAGTGCCTGCCAAGGAGCAGGTGGAGCCACAGTGGAATTGGATGAGTTACCAAAGCAACAATAAAAAAAGGTAAGGTAAGGTCAAAGAAAAAAACATCATGATTACATATTTTAATTTTTGGAATAGGGATGGAACCTCTCAAAGGAAATGGTGAATGTCTACTTTACAAATGGGACACCTGGGGATAAACACCAATGTGTTTTGTTATGACCTAACCCTAATGGTCTATGATATACAATCTTGTGATGTCCGTCTGGACACCGATACCTCATGGGCTCTGGGTTCCATCTGGGTTTGGTCAGTGGAACAATTTCTAATTGTTCAGGGTGCTCCTTGGACTACTAACCACTCTTTGCCTTGGACATTTGTTTGTTTTTTTTAAAGAATCCAAAATATTGTCTTTTCATTTTCATGTGTATTAAAATAGTGTGTGATTCTGCCTTCTCCATTAAGTTGTAAGGTTCTTGGGAGCAGAGATATGTTATGTATGAATAAATGAATGAATAAACTGTATTTATCACATATTTCTGACTTTTCCACAAGGTCTCAGAGAAGTTCTAGAACATAGAACATGAACTTTAATTATTTTTTAAACGATTAAACCCAAGGTGTTGGGGTGATAGTGGTGGGGTTGGGAGAAGGGGCAACTCTAATTCACAGACTGCTTGCTTCTCAGACATGAGTGTCCAGGGCTAATTGTCAATTAACTCAACTGACCAAGAGGGATTTTTTTCCCAATGTATTGGCATCTAGGGATTTAGCAAAACCAGGTATGGACACAGAACCACTGGTGTCAAAATCAGCAGCTTAGAAGATATTACACACAGTAACTTCACTAATCATTTTGGATTCTCCTCCCCTTTCCTGCTGAAGGATCCATGAGAGAAGAAAACCAGTCCTCCACCCTCGATTTCATCCTCCTGGGAGTTGGTGGTCACCGGAAACAGGAATATTTCTTCTTCATCCTCTTCCTCTTCATTTACCCCATCACACTGATAGGAAACCTGCTCATCATCTTGGCCATTCACGCTGACATTCGCCTCCACAACCCCATGTACTTTCTCCTTGCCAACCTCTCCTTTGTCGACATCTTCTTCTCCTCTGTAACCATCCCCAAGACACTGGCCAACCACATGTTGAGCAACAAAGCCATCTCCTTTGTGGGATGCCTGACACAGATGTGTTTCATGTTAGCCTTGGGTAACACAGACAGCTATATCTTGGCTGCAATGGCATATGACCGTGCTGTGGCCATCAGCCGCCCACTTCATTACACAACAATTATGAGCCCAAGGACTTGTGTCCTGCTAGTGGTTGGGTCTTGGGTGGTTGGAAACGCCAATGCCCTCCCCCACACCCTGCTCACGGCTAGTCTCTCTTTCTGTGGAAACCAGGAAGTGGCCAACTTTTACTGTGACATTGCCTCTTTACTCAAGTTGTCCTGTTCTGACATCCAGTTCAATGTGAAGATGATGTATCTAGGGGCTGGTGTTTTCTCTGTGCCATTACTATGCATCGTCATCTCTTATGTTCAGGTCTTTTCCACAGTCTTAAGGGTTCCATCCACCAAGGGTGTACTCAAGGCCTTCTCCACCTGTGGGTCTCACCTCACAGTTGTTTCTTTGTATTATGGGACAGTCATGGGCATGTATTTCCGCCCTCTGACCACTTACAGCCTAAGGGATGCAGTGATCACTGTGATGTACATTGCAGTGATCCCAATGCTAAATCCTTTCATCTACAGTCTGAGAAACCGAGACATGAAGGCTACTCTAGGGAAAATCTTCAGCAAGACTCTATTTTATAGCTAACATGAGGTCATAATAGAGACTGTAGTTCCCAGCTAGGATGCACTTGAAAATCCGCTCCAAAACCAACACCCTCCAAGAAGTCACCTTGATCTCCTAGGACAAGGGGACTCAGGTCTGTAGGTTTAAATTTGATCATGTCAGTTTCCAAAAGCAGGAGTGGTCAGAAACATATGGCTTCACATGTTCAGGTACAAGTGAGTAGGAGGCAATATCATGTTTTGCTCTGAGCTTATTTGGTGTGTTCATGTAATACTGGATTTCTTTCATCATAACTCATTTAATCATTCCCTTACTCTGAGCTGCTATTCCGCTTCTCTCCAGTTATCTTCTACCTTTTCCTTCTTTGGTAGGGACATTAGGTAAAGTTTCTGGGCTGGTCTATTAAGCAAGTAACCATACTAGTCCAGCAAGGTCTTCCTCATCAGTCCATTTCTATTCACTTAAGGTAAGGTTACAAAGGTACAGAACTAGTGGCCTATCCTGATCACTAGAAAACCAACTTTGCCAGATGGAGTCAAAGTAAGTACGCTCTTTCTTGCCCTTAGGAGTTCAGACTTAAAACATAGTTACATGATTTTAAAACACAGTTACAGTTTCTTGCATAGAAATTATATCTGCATCAAGCCGTTGTAGTTGCAACCCCAGTCCTGTGACCATTGCATCAGGTAGGGATTAAAAATGACAAAGTAATATGGGGAAGAAAGAAAAAAGCATAATCATAATACCAGTGTACTCTGCCCTTGGCAATAATTGCATAGTGATAGCAGTATCCTTCCCCAGATCTACCCAAAAAAACAGAAATCTATCCAGTGGGAATTATATATATAGTTCTTTAGCCCCATTCATTTTCATATTGAATGTGAGCACACACTTGTGAAAGCATGTAAGCCAGCCCTTCATGCATTTATCCTCCTTATTTTAATTTAACCAATGCTTTAATTGCCAGTTCCAATTCTCTATCAAACCAGTACTCTGAGGAAGATATCTCTCAGTCCATTGGGGTATTTTTACTTTTTTAATTGAAGTATAATTAATACACAATATTATATTGGTTTCAAGTATACAACATAGTGATTCAGCAGTTATATACATTATTAAATCCTTACCCCAACTAGTTACTATCTGTCAATATAGAAAGAAGCTACAGAACTACTAAGTATATTCTCTATACTGTACTTTAATCCCCATGACTAATTTATGTTATGATTGAGATTTTGTGCCTCCTTATCCCCTTCACCTGTTTCACCCACATACCCCAATCAGTTCCCCATGGTAATCACCAGTCACTTCTCAGTGTTTATCAGTTTGCTGCTGTTTTGTTCATTTTGTTTTATTTTGTTTTTAGATTCCACATGTAAGTGAAGTCATATTTCTCCACTTGGTTTATTGCACTTAGCATAATATCCTCTAAGTCCATCTGTGTTGTTTCAAATGGCAGGATTTATTTTCTTGCTTATGGCTGAATAATATTCCATTGTATATACATACCATTTATTCTCTATCCATTCATCTACTGATGGACACTTTGTTTCCATATCTTGGCTATTATAAATAATGCAGCAATAAACATAGGGACTCTTTTTTGAATCAGAGATTTTGATTTCTTTAGGTAAATTCCTAGAAGTGCAGTTACTGGGTCATATGGTATTTCTATTTTTAGTTTTTGTGGTGGGGGAACCTACATACTGCTTTCCACAGTAGTTGCACCATTAATATTCCCACCAAAAGTGTAGGAGGGTTCCCTTTGCTCCACAGTTCTCATGAGCACTTATTTCTTCTCCTTTGGATAGTGGCCTTTACAACTAATGTGAGGTGATATCTCACTGTGGTTTTGATTTGCATTTCCCTAATGAGTAGCAATGTGCAGCATCTTTTCATGTGCCTGTTGGCCATCCAAATTTCTTCTTTGGGGGAGGCAGAGCCAACATGGTGGCATGAGTAGGACAGTGGGAATCTCCTCCCAAAAATATATATACTTTTGAAAATACAACAAACACAACTAGTCCTAAAAGAGAGACCAGAAGGCGCAGGACAGTGGCCAGACTACAGCTACACCAGCGAGAACCCAGCGACTGGTGAAAGAGGTAAAATACAAGCCCCGGCCCGCGGGACCCAAGCGCCCCACACCCCCAGCTCCCGGTGGAAGAAGAATAGGCAGAGTGGGAGGGAGACGGAGCCCAGGACTGCTGAACACACAGCCCCAGCCACCCCCACCAGAGCACAGACACAGTGCGTGGGCGGGGGGCCCTGGATACTGGGGAAACAGGGCAGCAAGACCTCTGAGCGGGTGCCGAAGCTGATGCCCCTGTGACAAAGAAAACCGGGGGATTTTTGAAAGTCTTAAAAGGACAGGGACTTAAAAGCTTGACGGGAACAACACAGGTCATAGTCCAGCAGCTGGAAATTACAGGGAAAACCTGGCACACTATCCCACTGGGCAACAGCTCTGAGACCCCTCACGGAGGTAAACAGCCAAACAGCCCCCCTCACCCTCCGTCCATTACCCCTCCGGGCGCTGCGAAAGCAGAGAAGCAGCCTGAGACAAATTCCGCCCACAGAAAGGGAAATTCCTCCCTTCCGGCCAGATAAGGCACAAAGACCCAGTCTACACGCAATTACCCAATACAAGCCTCTAGGGGTCGCAGTTGTCCCAGTTAAGAAAGGCCAGTAGCAAGTGAAAAGTTTGGCCCTTCCAGCTGACAGTCAATAGCACCTGTCAACATGAAAAGGCAGAAAAATATGATCCAGACAAGACTAACCCAGACAGCTTCGGCATCTGCTACATCTTCCCCTGAGAAGGAACCTGGGGAGATAGATTTAGCCAGTCTTCCTGAAAAAGAATTCAAAACAAAAGTCATAACCATGCTGATGGACTTGCAGAGAAATATGCAAGAACTAAGGAAGGAGAATACATAAATAAAACAAGCACTGGAAGGACTTCAAAAAAGAATGGACGAGATGCAAGAGACCATTAATGGACTAGAAAACAGAGAACAGGAATGCAGAGAAGCTGATGCAGAAAGAGATAAAAGGATCTCCAGGAATGAAAGAATTTTAAGAGAGCTGAGTGACCAATCAAAAACGGACAATATACGAATTATAGGTATACCAGAAGAAGTAGAGAGAGAAAAAGGGATAGAAAATGTCTTTGAAGAAATAATTGCTGAAAACTTCCCCAAACTAGGGGAAGAAATAGCCTCTCAGACCACAGAGGTACACAGAACTCCCATGACAAGGGATCCAAGGAGGGCAACACCAAGACACATAATAATTAAAATGGCAAAGATCAAAGATAAGGACAAAGTATGACAGGCAGCCAGAGAGAAAAAAAAGGTTACCTACAAAGGAAAACCCATCAGGCTATCATCAGACTTCTCAACAGAAACCATACAGGCCAGAAGAGAAAGGCATGATATACTTAACGCAATGAAACAGAAGGGTCTCAAACCAAGATTACAGTATCCAGCACAAATATCATTTAAATATGAAGGAGGGATTAAACAATTCCCAGACAAGCAAAAGTTGAGGGAATTTGCCTCCCACAAACCACCTCTACAGGGCATCCTACAGGGACTGCTCTAGATGGGAGCACTCCTAAAAAGAGCACATAACAAAACACCCAACATATGAAGAAGGGAGTAGAAGGAATAAGAAGGGAGAGAAATAAAGAATCATCAGACTGTGTTTATAATAGCTCAACAAGCGAGTTAAGTTAGACAGTAAGATAGTAAAGAAGCTAACCCTAAAACTTTGGTAACCACAAACTTAAAGCCTGCAATGGCAATAAATTCATACCTTTCAATAATCACCCTAAATGTAAATGGACTGAATGCACCAATCAAAAGACACAGAGTAATAGAATGGATAAAAAAGCAAGATCCATCCATATGCTGCTTACAAAAGACTCACCTCAAACCCAAAGACACGCACAGACTTAAAGTCAAGGGATGGAAAAAGATATTTCATGCAAACAACAGAGAGAAGAAAGCAGGTGTTGCAATTCTGGTATCAGACAGAACAGACTTCAAAATAAAGAAAGTAACAAAAGACAAAGAAGGACATTACATAATGATAAAGGGCTCACATCATCAAGAGGATATAAACATTATAAATATATATGCACCCAATACAGGAGCACCAACATACCTGAAACAAATATTAATAGAACTAAAGGAGGAAATAGAATGCAATGTATTCATTCTAGGAGACTTCAACACACCACTAACCCCAAAGGACAGATCCACCAGACAGAAAATAAGTAAGGACACAGAGGCACTGAACAACACACTAGAACAGTTGGACCTAATAGACATCTACAGAACTCTACATCCAAAAGCAACAGGATACACATTCTTCTCAAGTGCACATGGAACATTCTCCAGAATAGACCACATACTAGGACACAAAAAGAGCCTCAGTAAATACCAAAAGATTGAAAACCTACCAACTAACTTTTCAGACCACAAAGGCATTAAACTAGAAATAAACTGTTCAAAGAAAGCAAAAAGGCTAACAAACACATGGAGGCTAAACAACACGCTCCTAAATAATCAATGGGTCAATGACCAAATCAAAATGGAGATCCAGCAATATATGGATACAAACGACAACAACAACACTAAGCCCCAACTTCTGTGGGACACAGCAAAAGCAGGCTTAAGAGGAAAGTATATAGCAATCCAAGCATATTTAAAAAAGGAAGAACAAGCCCAAATGAACGGTCTAATGTCACAATTATCGAAATTGGAAAAAGAAGAACAAATGAGGCCTAAGGTCAGCAGAAGGAGGGACATAATAAAGATCAGAGAAGAAATAAATAAAATTGAGAAGAATAAAACAATAGCAAAAATCAATGAAACGAAGAGCTGGTTCTTCGAGAAAATAAACAAAATAGATAAGCCTCTAGCCAGACTTATTAAGAGGAAAAGAGAGTCAACACACATCAACAGTAACAGAAACGAGAAAGGAAAAATCACGACGGACCCCGCAGAAATACAAAGAATTATTAGAGAATACTATGAAAACCTATATGCTAACAAGCTGGGAAACCTAGGAGAAATGGACAACTTCCTAGAAAAATACAACCTTCCAATACTGACCCAAAAACAAACAGAAAATCTAAACAGACCAATTACCAGCAACAAAATTGAAGCGGTAATCAAAAAACTACCAAAGAACAAAACCCCCAGGCCAGATGGATTTATCTCAGAATTTTATCAGACATACACGGAAGACATAATACCCATTCTCCTTAAAGTTTTCCAAAAAATAGAAGAGGAGGGGACACTCCCAAACTCAATCTATGAAGCTAACATCACCCTAATACCAAAACCAGGCAAAGAACCCACCAAAAAAGAAAACTACAGACCAATATCCCTGATGAACGTAGATGCAAAAATACTCAACAAAATATTAGCAAACCGAATTCAAAAATACATCAAAAGGATCATACACCATGACCAAGTGGGATTCATCCCAGGGATGCAAGGATGGCACAACATTTGAAAGTCCATCAACATCATCCAACACATCAACAAAAAGAAAGACAAAAACCACATGATCATCTCCATAGATGCTGAAAAAGCATTTGACAAAATTCAACATCCATTCATGATAAAACCTCTCAGCAAAATGGGAATAGAGGGCAAGTACCTCAACATAATGAAAGCCATCTATGAAAAGCCAACAGCCAACATTATATTGAACAGCGAGAAGCTGAAAGCATTTCCTCTGAGATCGGGAACTAGACAGGGATGCCCACTCTCCCCACTTTTATTTAACATAGTACTGGAGGTCCTAGCCATGGCAATCAGACAAAACAAAAAAATACAAGGAATCCAGATTGGTAAAGAAGAAGTTAAACTGTCACTATTTGCAGATGACATGATATTGTACATAAAAATCCCTAAAGACTCCACCCCAAAACTACTAGAACTGATATCAGAATACAGCAAAGTTGCAGGATACAAAATCAACACACAGAAATCTGTGGCTTCCCTATACACTAACAATAAACCAACAGAAAGAGAAATCAGGAAAACAACTCCACTCACAATTGCATCAAAAAAAATAAAATACCTAGGAATAAACCTAACCAAAGAAGTGAAAGACTTATACTCTGAAAACTACAAGTCACTCTTAAAATAAATTAAAGGGGACACTAACAGATGGAAACGCATCCCATGCTCATGGCTAGGAAGAACTAACATCTTCAAAATGGCCATCCTGCCCAAAGCAATATACAGATTGGATGCAATCCAATCTGAAGCTACCAGCAACATTCTTCAGTGAACTGGAACAAATAATTCAAAAATTCATATGGAAACACCAAAGACCCCGAATAGCCAAAGCAATCCTGAGAAAGAAGAATAAAGTAGGGGGGATCTCATTCCCCAACTTCAAGCTCTATTATAAAACCATAGTAATCAAGACAATTTTGTACTGGCACAAGAACAGAGCCACAGACCAATGGAACAGACTAGACAATCCAGACATTAACCCAGACATATATGGTCAATTCATATTTGATAAAGGAGCCATGGACATACAATGGCGAAATGACAGTCTCTTCAACAGATGGTGCTGGCAAAACTGGACAGCTACATGTAGGAGAATGAAACTGGACCATTGTCTAACCCCATATACAAAAGTAAACTCAAAATGGATCAAAGACCTGAATGTAAGTCACGAAAACATTAAACTCTTGGAAAAAAACATAGGCAAAAACCTCTTAGACATAAACATGACTGACCTCTTCTTGAACATATCTCCCCGGGCAAGGAAAACAACAGCAAAAATGAGTAAGTGGGACTATATTAAGCTGAAAAGCTTGTGTACAGCAAAAGACACCATCAATAGAACAAAAAAGAACCCTACAGTATGGGAGAATATATTTGAAAATGACACATCAGATAAAGGCTTAACGTCTAGAATATATAAAGAGCTCACACACCTCAACAAACAAAAAACAAATAACCCAATTAAAAAATGGGCAGAGGAACTGAACAGACAGTTCTCCAAAAAAGAAATACAGATGGCCAACAGACACATGAAAAGATGCTCCACATCGCTAATTATCAGAGAAATGCAAATTAAAACTACAATGAGGTATCACCTCACATCAGTAAGGATGGCTGCCATCCAAAAGACAAACAACAACAAATGTTGGCGAGGCTGTGGAGAAAGGGGAACCCTCCTACACTGCTGGTGGGAATGTAAATTAGTTCAACCATTGTGGAAAGCAGTATGGAGGTACATCAAAATGCTCAAAACAGACATACCATTTGACCCAGGAATTGCACTCCTAGGAATTTACCCTAAGAATGTCGCAATCAAGTATGAGAAAGATCAGTGCACCCCTATGTTTATCGCAGCACTATTTACAATAGCCAAGAATTGGAAGCAACCTAAATGTCCATCGATAGATGAATGGATAAAGAAGATGTGGTACATATACACAATGGAATACTACTCAGCCATAAGAAAAGGGCAAATCCTACCATTTGCAGCAACATGGATGGAGCTGGAGGGCATTATGCTCAGTGAAACAAGCCAAGCAGAGAAAGAGAAATACCAAATGATTTCACTCATCTGTCGAATATAAGAAGAAAGGAAAATCTGAAGGAACAAAACAGCAGCCGAATCACAGAACTCAAGAATGGACTAACAGGTACCAAAGGGAAAGGGACTGGGGAGGATGGGTGGGTAGGGAGGGATAAGGGGGGGAGAAAAAGAGGGGTATTAAGATTAGCATACATGGGGGGGTGGGAGAAAGGGGAGGGCTGTACAACACAGAGAAGACAAGTTGTGATTCTACTACATTTTGCTACGCTGATTGACAGTGACTGTAAAGGAGTATATAGGGTGGACCTGTTATAAGGGAGAGCCTAGTAAACAAAGTATTCGTCATGTAAGGGTAGATTAATGATAAAAAAAAAAAAGCAGTTCCTGTGTGGTGACCTCCAATGAGTTCTACACAATGATATAAAGGGCATATGAAAGTGTAGGCAAAGGGTCTGTTTGTGTTTATACAGAGGATCAAAGGCTAATTTGGCTACCCCGAAAATGAACTAAGATACGATATGAAAAAGAACTTCCAACATCAGCACTCTTGGGAAGACTCATGCCAGAAGATGATCAGCAAAAGAAACCCCAACAAAGATCCACGCACTGCCACAGGTGTAGATGCACTCATCCCACCAATTTCTGGACTTGCCATGGGAATGAAGAAGGAGATATCTAAGCTGGCCTGTGCATACAGTAAAACAACAAATTTGACTGGATCTATACTGTTGGAACTCAACCAAGAATTAGGAGAAGTGCAAATTGTAGCACTCCAAAATCTTACAACCACAGACTATTTACTGTTAAAAGAACATATGGGATGTGAACAGTCCCCAGGAATGGGTTGTTTTAATTAATTTATCTGAATTCTCTCAGACTGTTCAAGTTCAGTTGGACAATATCCACCATATCATAGATAAGTTTTCACAAATGCCTAAGGTGCCTAACTGGTTTTCTTGGTTTCACTGGAGATGGCTGGTAATTACAGGTATGCTTTGGTTACATAACTGCATCCTATTATGTTAATGTGTGTGCACAATTTAATTAGTAGTTTAAAACCTATCCATGCTGAAGTTACTCTACAGGAAGATATGTCAAAGAAATAATCAATCTTCCCAGGTTTTCTTCCTACTGCTACTTCTATAGCTTTTCTTCTTCCTACCTAATTACAACCCTTAAATAGAATTCGTGCCACATGTCGAATTTACCGAGTATCATAATTCTTCCAAGTGGTAAAGACACCTCAAGACAAATGCTGGGCATAGAAGCCACAGGGCATAAATATGGAAAGAAGTAAAAAGCTAACCTTTTCAAACAATAAGGCTTCTCTCTCACTTACCAACTTAACATTTCCCTGTATGGCCCCAGAAGATGACTGGTTAGCCAGAGACGGGTAAGATTCCTCAAGGGAGGAACAACCTAAGACAGGCACAGTCGCAGGGGGGCCATCAGGTGAGAAAATGGGGATCAGCAGAGGTGAGGCCTAGAACCTCCCCCCTCCTGTTCTGAGAGAAATCTTCTGCATACGTGGATGTTTTATTGCCTTGTCTAGTTTGGATTAACACATAGTCTACAGGCACACACCTGATCATCTACATTTGCTCTCTTACAACACTAAACTATGCTTTCTACCTTTTTCTCTTATCTACCTACCACTTCAGCATTTTATTAAATATAATAATAATAAAGAGAGAAATGTGGTATCCACATATAAATCAAGTATAAAAATCAAATGAATATTCATATTTGAAATGACTGTTTATAGTTCATAATGCATGAACAAAACCGAAAGCTTCTGTGATGACTGCCCTTGTAATGTTTACCATGTAACTCATTCACTATGTAAGAATTTGTACTCCATGTAAGAACTTGTTCATTATGCATCAGAAGATGGGAAACTGATGAAAATTAGGCTTGGGGTGGATTAATGATTGTACATTGAGCATTGACCACCCCTATACAGAATTTTATTGTTGTTAACAACCATTTGATCAATAAATATGAGAGATGCCCTCACACACACACACACACACACAAATATATATATATATAACACTTCCAATTGTAAAATAAATTAGTAACCGGGATGTAATATATAGCATAAGGAGTATAGTCAAAATATTGTAACAACTTGGTATGGTGATACCTGGTACCTAGAATTATCATGTATATAAATGTTGAATCACTGTGTTGTACACCTGAAACTAATGTAATACTGTGTGTCAACTACCCTTCAATAAAAAATAATTATCCAGGAAAAAAAAAATTTCTTCTTTGGACAAATGTCTATTCAGGTAATTTGCATATTTTTTAATGGGCCTATTTTTTTTTTACTGTTGAAACATGAGTTCTTCATATGTTTTGGATGTTAAACCCTTACCAGATATAGCATTTATGAGTATATTCTTCCGTAGTGTAGGTTGCCTTTTTGTTTTGTTGATTGCATCCTTTGCTGTTTAGTAGTTTTTTAGTTTGAGTAAGTCCCACTTGTGAATTTTTGCTTTTGTTCTCCTTGCTTTGGAAGATGTGTCCAGAAAAACGTCATTCAACCTTACATTCAAGAGATTTTTCCCTGTGTTTTCTTCTAAGAATTTTATGGTTTCATGTCTTATATTTAGGTCTTTAATCCATTTCTAGTTTACTTTTCTGTATGCTGTTAGGGAGTAATACAGTTTCATTCTCTTGCATCTAGCTGTCTAGTTTTCCCAACACTATTTATTGAAGACATTGTCTTTTCTCTTATGTTTATTCATGGCTCTTTGTCATATATTTATTGACCATATATATGTGGGTTGATTTCTGGGCTCTCTTTTCTGTTCCCTCGATCTATGTGTCTATTCTTGTGCCAGTACCATACTGCTTTGATTACTGTAGCTTTTTCATTTGGCTTGAAGTCAGGGAGTATTTATGTCCATTTTTGAACATCATGGGCTTTAAAGTGTTTTCCTTCTTGTGAAGAAATGCTGGATACCAGGGTGTAGTAGCTTCTGTTCACATTCTTTTTAAGCACTGAGCACTTGCACCTATGACCAAATTAACAAAGCCCAGTCCAGAATCAAAATCTATTCATGTCAGGTCCCCCAGGTTATCAGCGTCAGTCTCACTTGACAACTGTGATCAGGCCTTGTACACCAGGGAGGGAATCTGCCACGTAGCCATCTGTACTTTCTGTCTCTTTTGCTGGCAGACACAACAGCACTTGTTGGAATTTTGTGCCTCAGAGGGTGCAGGAGGAATATGTCTAGATTCAGCCCATCTTTGCATTGTTGCAGTACCTCCATCCACTTATATCATGGACTCAGTGACTACCTCAAGTGAGCACATGGAGAGATCTGCTTCTCAATTCCAATCAGCTTCCAAACCTGAAAGGGTGTTCCTCTGATGGGCATCAACATGCCCTATTTTAGTTCACCTGCCAAATTCCTACCATGATTTCCATAGGACTGTTGCCCCATATTGGTATCTCTTTAATAGGGCAGGTTTCCACCTTCCTTGTGCCATATCATATGTCTAGGACATTGACCTCTGTCCGTGAGTCAGGAAAAACCCAAACATAGGGGATTTTACCTCTATTCAGTCAGAGTCAGGATCTGAACCCACAGCTACCCGAAATATTTAACCTGTAGCATATGTGACTGTAGAGCTCTTGAAGTGTGCTAGTCCAAACTGAAATATGTTACAAGTGTAAATTATGCTCTGGATTTGGAATATTATATTTCAATAATATTTTAGAATATTGATTGCATGTTGAAATGATAAGAACTCCAGTATGCTGGGTTAAATTAAATATATTATTTAAATTATTTTAATTTGTTTCATTTCCTTTTTTCCCCTTCCTTTATTGCTCATCTTCCAAATACCAACTCTTACTTTCATTGGTCCTTTCCATTGTTTTGTTCTATTTCATTTGTTTCTGCTCTGATCTTCCTTTTGTTATCTTTGGACTTAGTTTGTTCTTTTTTAGTTTCTTGAAGTCTACAATTGAGTTGTTTACTTGTGCTCTTTATTTTTTCTTAACATAAGCATCTATTCCTATAAACATCTCATGTACAACTGCTTTTGCAGCACCCCACATGTTTTGGGGTGTTGTGTTTCCATTTTCATTTGTGTCTTTTTTTTTTTAAGTTTCATTTTGACTTCTTGTTTGAACCATTGGTTGTTAAGAAGTATGTTTACTTTCCATATGTTTGTGACTTTTCAGGCTTTCTCCTGTTACTAATTTCTAGTTTCATACCACTCTGGTCAGAAAAGATGCCTGGTATGACTTCAGTCTTTTTAAATTTGCCAAGACTTGTTTTGAGAGCAATCATATGATCTATCCTGAAGAATTTTCTGGTGCACTTGAGAAGAATATGTACTCTGCTCCTGTTGCATTAAATATTTTGTATATGTCTGGTAGGGCCATTTGTTCTAAAGTGTGATTCTAGCCCAAGGATTTTTTGTTGACTTTCTGTCTGCATGATCAATCCATTGTTGAAAGTTGTGTATTAAAATTCCTTATTATTGTTGTATTGTTTTCTGTTTCCCCCTTCAGATCTGTTAGTATATAATATATGCTTACTATATTTAGTGGCTCCAGTGTTGGGTGCACATATATTTACAATTGCTATAGCTTTTTGATAAATTGACTCCTCATCATTATACCATGACCTTTATCTCTTAATACCATTTTTGGCTTAAAGTCTATTTTTCTCTGCTCTCATTTTATGTCCACTTCCATGGAATATATTTCCATCTTTTCACTTTTAACCTATGTGTACTTAAAGCTGAAATGAATCTCTGTAAACAGCGTATACTTGAGTACTTTTTAATCTATCCATTCAGTCCATGTCTTTTAATTGAACAATGCAATCCATTTACATTTAGAGTAATTTCAATAGGTAAGGACTTATTAATGCCATCTTATTGATTGTTTTCTAGCTGTTTTGTAGTTCGCATATTCTTTTTTCCTCTCTTGCTGCCTACCTTTGTCAGTTGATGATTTTCTATAGTCGTATGTCTTTATTCCCTTCTCTTTATCATATTTTCTGAATCTACTATAGATATTTACTTTGTGGTTACCAAGAGTCCTACATAACAAATCATAAATAAAACTGTTTATGCTGATAACAATCTAACTTAAACCACATGCAAAACTTTACTATTTTATTCCCCATTTATGTTTTTGATGTCACAATTTATCTCTTTTTATATTGTGTATCCATTAACACATTATTTTACCTATAGCTATTTTTAATATTTTTGTTCTTTAATTTGTTACCACATCATTATGTAATAATAAATTCAGATATAAATCTGAATCTAACCATATACTTATCTTTACCAGTGTGTTGTATATTTTCATTTTTTATGTTACAAATCAGTGACCTTTTGTTTCAGGTTGATGAACTCTTTTCAGCATTATCTTGTACAGCACGTCTAGTAGTGATCACCTACCTCAGCTTATTTTTCATAGGGGAAGTCTTTATATCCCATTCCTCTCGAAAGGGCAATTAAGTTGGAAAAGTATTTTTGGCTGGCAGTTTCTTTCTTTCAGCACTTTGAGTATATCATCCCATTTCTCCTGCAATGCAAGGTTTCTGCAGAGAAAACTGCTGATAGCATTTTTAGGGATTCCCTTTTGTGAAAGAAATATTTTCCTCTTATTTTTCTTATTTTCTTGTATTTCCTTTTTCATAGCCTTGCTTTTCCTGATGTCAGTTCTTACTAAAATTTATTTAAAAGATTTTTCTGTTCTTTATTCATTTCTGTCTGCAATTTCTAAGTCAATTTCATTTTCATCTGTTTGTTTTCTTATATTATAGAAATTTCATCAACGTATTTTCAGTTTATCTCTGTTGTCCTGCCTTCTCTTTTTGATTCTTAAGAACATGAAAACAATAGTTTCTAAAAAATTTTCTTCTTCCCTTTCTAAAATTTCTTTCAAGTATAAGTTTTTCTTCTGAGTGTTTAAGGTGTTACACCCTTTCTCTTGCTTACAAAGTTCATAGATTTTTTTAAATGTCTTTAAATGAGAAGGTATTTAACCAAATCTGGAACATGCCAACAGACAATTAAACTTAGTCTGTTTCACCATTCAGAAGTTTTCTCTTCTTGGGCTGGTGTGGAGAAGGTCAGAGTTTCCTTTAAAAAGCTTAGAAATCTGTAGTCACTTTCTATAGACAATATTTACAAATGTTTGAGTGTTAAAGCACCGTTTTCTTTAGAGTTCTCTAGTATATCATTGCACAGTTCCTTACCCCTAATGGGCACTCAGTAAATAAAATGGATGTAGTAATAGATTTGAGGATACCAAGAATAAAATGTGATTACCAGGAAGAAAATATTCTCATGGGTTGTCCTCTTACATGTGTGAGAGCTCATGTCCTGAACACAGGGCAAGTAACCACAGAAGAAGTAAGATGTTTAAACTGAAGCATGTCTGAGGGAAATGTAACTTAACAAATGTTTCAACATGTACCATGTGCAGCCTTGGATAAAAGATTTTGGAGAGAGGGATCCAAGATGGCAGCATGAGTAGAGCAGCAGAAATCTCTTCCCAAAACCACATATATTTTTGAAAATACAATGAACACAACTATTCCTAAAAGAGAGACCAGAAGACACAGAATAACAGCCAGAACTCATCCACACCAGCGACAACCCAGCGCCTTGTGAAGGGGGTAAGATACAATCTCTGACCCGGTGGGACCAAGCGCCCCTCACCCCAGCTCCTGGTGGGAGGAGAGGAGTCAGAGCGGGGAGGGAGAGGGAGCCCAGGACTGCTAAACACCCAGCCCTAGCCATCTGCATCAGGTCGCAGACACAGTGCGTGAGTGGGGTGCTGGAAACTAGGGAAACAGGACAGTAAGACCTGTGATCAGGTCCCTGCATCTGGTGACCTGGGACAAAGAAAAGCGAGTGCTTTTTGAAAGTCTTAAAGGGACAGGGACCCCACAGCTGGACGGAAGCATCCCAGGACACTTAGCCCAGCAGCTGGGAATCCTGGGGATCTCTGGGCACTCTAACCCCCTGGGCAGCAGGTAGCTCGGAGGCCCCTCACAGAGATAAAAAGCCTCCCGGCCGTTTCACCTCCAACATGGCTCTGCCATATCGGAGCAGCAGCCCAAAGCAGGCCACACCCACAGCAAATGCAGAGCTAAACTCCATAGCGGCTGAGCAGGAATCAGAAGCCCCGTCTGCGCACAGCTTCCCAGCACAAGCTGCTAGAGGTCATTGTTCTCCAAGGAAAAGAAGGCCATAAACCAACAAGAAGGGATGTTCTCCCAGCCATCACTTGTGCCAGCTCCGCAAACTATCTCTATCAGCACGAAAAGGCAGAAAAATTTGATACAGACCAAAATCATAACCCCTGAGAAGGAGATAGACCTAACCAATCTTCCTGAAAAAGAATTCAAAATAAAAATCATAAACATGCTGAAGGAGATGCAGAGAAATATACAAGAGCAAAGGGATGATGTCCGGAGGGAGATTACAGAAATGAAAGAATCTCTGGAAGGATTTATAAGCAGAAAGGATAAGATGCAAGAGGCCATTGATGGAATAGAAACCAGAGAACAGGAACACATAGAAGCTGATGCAGAGAGAGATAAAAGGATCTCCAGGAATGAAACACTATTAAGAGAACTGTGTGACCAATCCAAAAGGAACAATATCTGCATTATAGGGGTACCAGAGGAAGAAGAGAGAGAAAAAGGGATAGAAAGTGTCTTTGAAGAAATAATTGCTGAGAACTTCCCCAAATGGGGGGAGGAAGTAGTTGTTCAGACTATGGAGGCACACAGAACTCCTGAGAGACAGGACCCAAAGAGGACAACACCAAGACACATAATAATTAAAATGGCAAAGATCAAGGACAAGGATAGAGTATTAAAGGCAGCCAGAGAGAGTACAAAGGTCAACTACAAAGTAAAACCCATCAGGCTATCATCAGACTTCTCAAAAGAAACCTTACAGGCCAGAAGAGAATGGCATGATATATTTAATGCAATGAAACAGAAGGGCCTTGAACCAAGGATACTGTATCCAGCATGACTATCATTTAAATATGAAGGAGGGATTAAACAATTCCCAGACAAGCAAAAGTTGAGGGAATTTGCCTCCCACAGACCACCTCTACAGGGTATTTTAGAAGGACTGCTCTAGATGGGAGCACTCCTAAAAAGAGCACAGAACAAAACACCCAACATATGAAGAATGGAGGAGGAGGAATAAGAAGGGAGAGAAATAAATGTCAGACTATGTTTATAATAGCTCAATAAGCGAGTTAAGTTAGACAGTAAGGTAGTAAAGAGGCTAACCATGAACCTTTGGTAACCACGAATCTAAAGCCTGCAATGGCAATAAGTACATATCTTTCAGTAATCACCCAAAATGTAAATGGACTAAATGCACCAATTAAAAGACACAGAATAATAGAACGGATAAAAAAGGAAGACCCATCTATATGCTGCTTACAAGAGACTCACCTCAAACCCAAAAACATGCACAGCTTAAAAGTCAAGGGATGGAAAAAGATATTTCATGCAAACAACAGAGAGAAAAAAGCAGGTGTTGCAATACTAGTATCAGACAACATAGACTTCAAAACAAAGAAAGTAACAAAAGATAAAGAAGCACACTACATAATGATAAGGGGCTCAGTCCAACAAGAGGATATAACCATTATAAACATATATGCACCCAATACAGGAGGACCAATGTATGTGAAACAAATACTAACAGAATTAAAGGAGGAAATAGAATGCAATGCATTCATTTTGGGAGACTTTAACACACCACTCACTCCAAAGGACAGACCACCAGACAGAAAATAAATAAGGACACAGAGGCACTGAACAACACACTAGAACAGATGGACCTAATAGACATCTACAGAACTCTACATCCAAAAGCAACAGGATACACATTGTTCTCAAGTGCACATGAACATTCTCCAGAATAGACCACATACTAGGCCACAAAAAGAACCTCAGTAAATTCCAAAAGATTGAAATCCTACCAACCAACTTGTCAGACCACAAAAGTATAAAACTAGAAATAAATTGTACAAAGAAAGCAAAAAGGCTCAGAAACACATGGAGGCTTACCAACATGCTCCTAAATAATCAATGGATCAATGATCAAATTAAAATAGAGATCCAGCAATATATGGAAAAAAAATGACAACAACAACACAAAACCCCAACTTTGTGGGATGCAGCAAAAGCAGTCTTAAGAGGAAAGTATATAGCAATCCAAGAGTATTTAAAGAAGGAAGAACAATCCCAAATGAATAGTCTAATGTCACAATTATCAAAATTGGAAAAAGAAGAACAAATGAGGCCTAAGGTCAGCAGACGGAGGGACATAATAAAGATCAAAGAAGAAATAAATAAAATTGACAAGAATAAAACAATAGAAAAAAATCAATGAAATGAAGATCTGGTTCTTCGAGAAAAAAACAAAATAGATAAGCCTCTAGCCTGACTTATTAAGAGAAAAAGAGAGTCAACACACATCAATAGAATCAGAAATGAGAAAGGAAAAATCATGATGGACCCCAATGAAATACAAAGAATTATTAGAGAATACTATGAAAACCTATATGCTAACAAGCTGGAAAACCTAGGAGAAATGGACAACTTCCTAGAAAAATACAACCTTCCAAGACTGACTCAGAAAGAAACAGAAAATCTAAACAGACCAATTACCAGCAACGAAATTGAAGTGGTAATCAAAAAACTACCCAAGAACAAAACCCCCAGGCCAGATGGCTTTACCTTGGAATTTTATCAGACATACAGAGAAGATATAATACCCATTCTCCTTAAGGTTTCCCAAAAAATAGAAGAGGAGGGGATACTCCCAAACTCATTCTGTGAAGCCAACATCACCCTAATACCAAAACCAGGCAAAGATCCCACCAAAAAAGAAAACTACAGACCAATATCCCTGATGAACGTAGATGCAAAAATATTCAACAAAATATTACCAAACCGAATTCAAAAATACATCAAAAGGATCATACACCACGACCAAGTGTGATTCATCCCAGGGATGCAAGGATGGTATAACATTCCAAAATCCAACAACATCATCCACCACATAAATGAAAAGAAGGACAAAAACTACATGATCATCTCCATAGATGCTGAAAAATCATTCAACAAAATTCATCATCAATTCATGATAAAAACTCTAAAAAAAATGGGCATAGAGGGCAAGAACCTCAATATAATAAAGGCCATATATAATAAACCCACAGCTAACATCATACTGAACAGTGAGGAGCTGAAAGCTTTTCCTCTGAGATTGGGAACAAGACAGGGATGCCCACTCTCTCCACTGTTATTTAACATAGTACTGGAGGTCCTAGCCATGACAATTAGACAAAACAAAATACAAGGAATCCAGATTGATAAAGAAGAAGTCAAATTGTCACTATTTGCAGATGACATGTTATTGTACATAAAAAACCCTAAAGACTCCACTCCAAAACTACTAGAACTAATATCAGAATTCAGCAAAGTTTCAGGATACAAAATTAACACACAGAAATCTTTAGCTTTCCTATACACTAACAATAAACCAATAGAAAGAGAAATCAGGAAAACAATTCCATTCACAATTGCATCAAAAAGAATAAAATACCTAGGAATAAAGCTAACCAAAGAAGTGAAAGACCTATACCCTGAAAACTATAAGACACTCTTAAGAGAAATTAAAGGGGACACTAACAAATGGAAACTCACCCCATGCTCTTGGCTAGGAAGAATTAATATCGTCAAAATGGCCATCCTGCCCAAAGCAATATACAGATTCAATGCAATCCCTATCAAATTACCAACAACATTCTTCAATGAACTCGAACAAATAGGTCAAAAATTCATATGGAAACACCAAAGATCCCGAATAGCCAAAGCATTCCTGAGAAGGAAGAATATAGTGGGGGGGGAGGGGGGATCTTGCTCCCAAACTTCAAGCTCTACTACAAAGCCACAGTCATCAAGACAATTTGGTACTGGCACAAGAACAGAGCCACAGACCAGTGGAACAGAATAGAGACTCCAAACATTAACCCAAACATATATGACCAATTAATATATGATAAAGGAGCCATGGACATACAATGGGGAAATGACAGTCTCTTCAACAGATGGTGCTGGCAAAACTGGACAGCTACATGTAAGAGAATGAAACTGGATCACTGTCTAACCCCATACACAAAAGTAAATTCGAAATGGATCAAAGACCTGAATGTAAGTCATGAAACCATGAAACTCTTAGAAAAAAACATAGGCAAAAATCTCTTGGACATAAACATGAGCGACGTCTTCATGAACATATCTCCCCGGGCAAGGGAAACAAAAGCAAAAATGAACAAGTGGGACTATATCAATCTGAAAAGCTTCTGTACAGCAAAGGACACCATCAATAGAACTAAAAGATATCCTACAGTATGGGAGAATATATTCATAAATGACAGATTCGATAAAAGGTTGACATCCAAAATATATAAAGAGCTCACACACCTCAACAAACTAAAAGCAAATAATCCAATTTAAAAATGGGCTGAGGACCTGAATAGACAGTTCTCTAAAGAAGAAATTCAGATGGCCAACCGACACATGAAAAGATGCTCCACATTGCTTGTCATCAGAGAAGTACAAATTTAAACCACAATGAGATATCACCTCACACCAGTAAGGATCTCCATCATCAAAAAGACAAAGAACAACAAATGTTTGAGAGGTTGTGGAGAAAGGAGAACCCTCCTACACTGCTGGCAGGAATGTAAATTAGTTCAGCCATTGTGGAAAGCAGTATGGAAGTTCCTCAAAATGCTCAAAATAGAAATAACATTTGACCCAGGGATTCCACTTCTAGGAATTTACCCTAAGAATACAGCACTCCAGTTTGAAAAAGACAGATGCACCTCTATGTTTATTGCTGCACTATTTACAATCGCCAAGATATGGAAGGAACCTAAATGCCCATCAGTAGATGAATGGATAAAGAAGATGTGGTACATATACACAATGGAATATTACTCAGCCATAAGAAAAAAACAGATCCTACCATTTGTAACAACATGGATGGAGCTAGAGGGTATTATGCTCAGTGAAATAAGCCTGGTGGAGAAAAACAAGTACCAAATGATTTCACTCATATGTGGAGTACAAGAGCAAAGGAAAACTGAAGGAACAAAACAGCAGCAGAATCACAGAACCCATGAATGGACTAATAGTTACCAAAGGGAAAGGGACAGGGGAGGATGGGTGGGAAGGGAAGGACAAGGGTGGGGAAAAAGCAAGGGGACATTATGATTAGCATGTACAGTCGGGGGGGACGGGGAGGGCTGTGCAACACAGAGCAGACAAGTAGTGATTTTACAGCATCTTACTACGCTGATGGACGGAGACTCTGAAGGAGTATGTGCAGGGGTACTTGGTGAACGGGGGAGCCTAGTAAACATAATGTTCTACATGTAATTGTAGATTAATGATACCAAAATAAAAAAACTAAAAAAAAAAAAGAAGAATCTTAACTAAGCAACTAAAAAAAAAAAAAGATTTTGGAGAGTTGTCCAACAATTACATGAGTAGAACAGGATTTAGTGAAAAGAGCAGTTGACATTTACGAAGTGCTAACTATGTGCTAGACTCTGTATTAAGGACTTTTCAGATATTAATTCATTTGATCCTCATAATAAATTTATTAACTTAAGGATGTTGCTATTTTTACTATTATTGGTTATATTCCTACTTTAGAGATGAGTAAGTTTGTTTAATAATTGTCAATTCAGTGAAGGTCAGTTTCAGCCAGTAAGACACACACTCTGGGCTGAAACCCAGCCAGAGCTCTCAGACTTCACCATGGTCCTCTGCAGCAGGGAAGTGAGCGCTCTATGACAGGAGGTGCTAAGTCATAGGATAATGGCCATTGCTCACAGCTCTTACACAGTTGGCACATACATGAAGCGGACTAGATAACACTGAGGCCCTTTCCATCTCTAAGAACCAACCATTAGCATGCTAGATAAAGTATAACCCACACCATAAGTCAAATGATCCACAAGTCAAATGCTAGATCAAAGATAAAATATAACTTTTTTTCTGTCACATGTATCACCAGAAAGGATTCAGCACAGCCTGGAAGAATGACCATGGGCTCAACTATAGAAGGGTTCCAGTTTGTGCTGAATAGCAGAGGTACCCACATTACAGCGGACCCTAGACTCGGTCTGTCCCGTGCTTGGAACAGGAAGACAAACTCCCTTGGAAACTGTCTCACCTATCCTCCCTTTTCAAAGAACTCTGGGAACCATTACTCCTGAGAACCACAGTATGCCCTCGGGGCATGTCAACAGGTCCCAAAAACTGCTTTGACTTTGGCCTGAATGAACACAAAGGAAGGCATGTCTCAGGACGACCTGGCCTGGTAAATCAGAATTTTATCCAAGCTATAATGCACTCTACCTCCTTAAAGAGGAAACAAGACTCCCCATCTTCAAGCCCCATCTAGGAAGATCTTTCTGTCTCTTCTGCTCATGATTGGGAAATTCAGGGCTCCTCTTTCAAAACTATCCCATGCTGTCTCCTTTGCCTCAGACACAGGACACCAACGACCCACTTTCCAGAACTACTACTGGATTTCTCCAGCATATCTGCCTCCAAAAACTAATGTCAAGGAGCTAGACGAGCAGTCTACAAACTCCACACTGTGGAAGATGAATAACGGCCACAGGACCAGGACCCTTTTTGACAGCATCTGAGCACCAGGAGCTGTGGGTGTTGGATAACAGAGTCTTTACGACAAAGACATCAAGGGATAGCCAGAAACTACACTGCCTGTATCATCTTTGACCCTCCCCAAATCCAAAGAGGTAAGTAGAATTATTTTATCATTTTATCAGGTGAAAAAATGGTGAATTGAAATGTCTACCATCACACAGAATGATAATGGCAAAACTAAGAAAACTAGGGCTAAGATCTTGGCTAGAATTGAGGGAAAAAACATACAAAATCACATAGGCAAAAGGTAGAGAGAGAACCCTCTCCTTCTGACAATGATTATCTGTGGGCTTTTGTTCATGAAAACAGAAAGAGAAAGGGGAGTTTCAGTTTGGTTTTCTCAGATCTGAGCTCTCTCTGACTCCTCAAGTTTTACTTTGCCTGTGTGTGTGTGTGTGTGTGTGTGTGTGTGTGTGTGTCACTGTGTACATGCACTCACACAGCCCATTGTCTTAGAGGAGCCACAAACCCACCTTGCCCTCCCAGAGTCAATGGTGCATGCTCAGGCCCCTACAGAAAATTGCTATTTCATTGTCAAGCATAGATCGGCTGGACTATCAGGGAGACTCAAAGCACTCGAAGGACTTGTTTGGTCTTGTCGGTTTCCCCTGATGCCAAGGGAGGCATTTGACCTCGTGTGCCCCTAAGAACTGTCCTCATCCCATCTCTCTCAGTGACAGATTATCTCGGAGCACAGACCCCTCCCAAGAAGAGTTTTTAGGGGCCAGCACTGCCCAGGAATCCTGACTCCTTTCCAGGGAACTGGAAGCTCTCCCTCTCCCTCTAGCATTCATGCTGATGCACATCCTGCTCCTCTTCCTGGGAGTCTAAGTTTCTTTCACCTCTTTCTGCAGGGTTCCTGCAGAGACCCTGTATCTGGCAGAGGACTCCTAGATCCCCTCTGTGGATCTTTATCCTCAACCCTGTACTCAGGATCTCCCTCCTCAGTTTCCTGCTTCTTTATTTCCTACAAAGACTACAGCAACTTCTTACCCTTCTCTGGTGGACTTTTCTTATTATTTAACTCTTTTATTTCACCTACTTGTGGTTGTCCAGGTGCCAGATGGTCACTCCACATGTTGTCCCATTGATAAGTCATTTTATTTATATGTCCAAATATCCATGTTGACATTAAATTAACAATTGCTTATAAGTGTTACCAGATAGAATTAGTGCAACACGCATCCACCCCACTGATTCTTAGTGCCTAATGAATATAGAACAAAGTCCTTCTGTTGGTTCAAAATTCTCCACAATAGTAACCCAATCTTCTTTTCCACACTGATTTCTTCCTGCTTTTATCCTGTACTCCTAATAAACATATACAACCCAGTTTTGCCAGGCCAGGGGTAATCCTCAAATGTACAAATATTTTCTCTTTAAGATTCTCTCATTGATGAGAAACTTGGGCTTCATTTATTAAATGATGCTAGACAGCAAGTTATTTTAAAGAGATACACACAATAAATTATATTGCAAATACAATTTTGAGACTAGTAAGCAGATGTCTCTGTAAAGAAGCCTGACTAAAAATGGAAGTGCATAGAGAATAAATGGTGTGGTAGGTAGACAAAATTACAAGATTGAGGTACATACATTGAATGGGGCCACCATGTTTACTTGTCAAGGGGAAATAGCTGGTGCTGGGGTAGATCGTAGAGATAGAAGATACTGCAGAAGAGGGCACCGTGGAGGAGTACAGCCAACGACACAGAGAAGAAGAGGATGAGAGAATGTTAGATGTATGCACACTTCTGAGGTTTTGGAGAAAAAGGACAGGATGGGAATAGGTGTACAGTATGATGTGCCCAGCACATATGATGGCATGTGGCCTTATGAGTTTAAGTTTCACAGTGAAAGAAGGACATGACACCCAGCTCTGGGAGAATTCATGTGGGGTGTGTGCTGAGTTTGTGGATAGTCGCAAAGGTTTGGATGGATACCATGGACAGTGAGGATATGGGGCTTGCTTTAATTGTTGACAGTCCAAATGGAATTGAGTACCATAAATTCTAGTCACATTCTGTGTGATTTCTCTAATGTGACTTACTACCCAGGAAGAGGGAAGTGAAAATATGGACAGAGTATCTTAGAGTGAAGGTTATGTTGGGAGGGTGCATGACCATGAGATACAGGCTGGGGAGGTATGAAAGGGCCAGAACTGGGAAAACTACCTGAGATGCAATACAGAGGTTGGGAAGCTGGAGATCACCATTGGTCAAAGAGAAGGTGTGCAAAAAATAAATAAGCTGGGAGGTAGCATTGAACAATTATATAACATTGGCAAAATCGTGTTAAAAACAAATGCTACTTGCATCCACTTCATATTTTTATTCCTTTAACCTGAATCTTCTTTTCCACTGCATCTTTCTCTCATAGCATCACAAAATTGTCCAAAGATCCCACTGCCCAGTGTAAATGAACTTCTGCTTATTCTCAACCCCCTCTCAGAAGTCATTAATAAGAAAATGTTACAAATAACTTATCCACTTCCAAGTTTTCTGTATGACAATAAACATCCTTTGTTTTTTGAACACATGTGTTAGATCTTCTCTAGGGTCTAACCAAGAATTGAAACTACTGCATCAGGTAAATGTGTAAGAATTTTTAGCTTACTTAGATAAGGGATAATTGTTCTCCAAATGACAGTACAAATTTTTCCATTTCTTCCCTAATGCTCAGAATTGTCAAGTTTTACAACTGCTCCAAGATGAAGGATGTAAAATTGAATTTTGTTTTAATTTGGTTAAACATATTTTCTTTTAAATGATTACTGTCCATTCCAGTTTTTTCTATGACTTGCTGATTCAAGCCCACTGCCCATTATTTCCTACTGGGTTTGGTCTTTTTTTCATTGGTGTTTAGGAATCTTCTCTACTCTGAACACTATTCCCTATTGATAATGTGCTGAGCACATACCTTGTCCAGCCTGTGACTTGCCTTTCTCCTTCCTTTGTGGTGTCTGTTTCATACAAATGTTTTAAATTCAAAGTAGTCAAATTTTACAGTATATTTTCTTATGTGCTGTGTGTTTTGTGCCTGGTTTAAGAAATCAGCTCCGGCCTGATATCAGAAACACATTTTCTTATAAAATTATTGAACTTTTGCCTTTCACAATTAATCCATGTGGAAACATTTTTCATGTCATTGTTTTGTGTGGGCATCCAGTTGTCCCGGCATGCTTTACCAAACAGCCACTCCCTGCCTGTTTCTAAACCTCTTCATGTCATCTACTCACTTCTAAAAAATACTGGATCTGTTTCTAGGTTCTCTACTCTGCTAGATAGATGTATTTGTCAGCCCTTGCAGTACAAATCGACTGTATGAAATATCCATTAAATCATTTTCACCCTTGACAGGACATCCTCCCACCCCCTGATACTTTTTCTCCAAATTGTCTCAGCTCCTCTTGTCTCTTTTCTCTCGAGTTTTTGGATCCGTTTACCAAATTTCATGTTTAAAAGAAATCTGTGGCATTTTTATTTGGATTCCAACGAATTTATACATGAATTCAGGATACCAGACATTTTTACATTGAGTCTCCTTTAACATGGCTTATCTCCACATTATGTAGGTGTTCTTCTCATTCAATAAGTTTGGTAATTTTTAAATCTAATCTTACATGTCTTCTCTTAGATTCACATCTAGATTCCCTAACTTTTTGTTGCTAAGGAGAATAGGAGGTCTCTTTTCTAATTACGCTTTGCAATATACTTTTACTTAAGTGTAATAACAGTACAGATTTTTTTAGCTTTTAGTCCTTTTAATGTTAAGATCTCATTATCTTAAATACTCAGACAACTCATTGAGACTTTAAGCATGAGAAACTACTTTGATAAAACAATTAGAGAATTCTTTGCAATCATTTAACATTAAGAGAAGACTAACTGTTAAGAACACTTTGTCTTTTCAACTGAAAATAAAATTCTAATTTTGCTGTGTACTTGATATCGAGACTCATTTGCTTTAATTTTATACAGCATGACCATATTAATTCTTCCACAAACTTTCTACAACTTCCTTTTACATTCAGTTCTCCCTCTAACAGTACAGATATTTAAATACTGACTTACATCAAACAAACTTGCTGACACCTTTTTACTTATCTAGAGATTCTGTGGGATTTACTTTGTACTCATATTTTCTCTGAATTCTATGCAATTTGTGCTTTCTTTCTAACACTGATATGACAAAAATTTTTTCTATTGCTCTTTTCATAAATAGGACAATGCTTCAAGAGTTTTATCAGCAAGTCAAATTAAATTCCATTCTTCATATGGATCTGTGCTCACATCTCTTGTACAGGGGCATTAATACTCCAGAACACAGACTTAGAGCTTCATTCCTGGTTGAAATCCTAAGGGGACACAACAGCATCAGTTCGGGCTTCCAATTCTTTCTGAGTTTCCTTTTTGTTTCCTATACCTATGCAATCTCGTTTCTTTCTTTTAGGTTTGGCTGTATGTACTTTTTATTATGTAAAATTTATATGTGTTTTAAATAGAATGGGACCTGCTGACATCAACTACATATACCATTTGGCCAAGAATAGCAACTCAAAATATGACTTCCTTCCCAGATGAGCTAACCATAGTCTTTGAGCCCTCCAGTTTTACAGAAACCCTCTCAATTCTGAGATAGTATGATTTCATGTGAATACAGGGAAAGGCATTTCAAGAGGGAAAACCAAATTCACTGAGGTACATAGAAGAAAAAGCATATCACATTTGGGGGAAACATAATTTTACCTGCATCCTCTGTGTTTAACATACAAATTCCCTTGTGTACTATAGGAGACACTGAAAATTGGCTAATGAATTAATCATAGATGGAGGTAATTACTGAGTAGAGCTCTCTGTGGAAAAATTAGAAAATCCTGGACTACAGTAATAAATACATGATAAAATGTCTAATGGCTTAAAAAGAAGAAAAGTTTATTTCTCGCCAATGTAACAGTCCCAATCCCATGTCTTCTTGGTGGATGGTGGCTCTCCTGAAATTGGAAAAACAGGGACACAGTCTCATTCCACTATGTGACTCCGCCATCCTGTTGAGCCTCTTGGCCATTCACACTCAGCTGACAATAGGGTCAAGAGTGTGGAGGAAGTCCAGAACTGGAACACGTGGACGGACCCAGTCACATGACACCAACTCAGGGCACGGGAAGTCGGGAAACGTGGCCACACTGAGTGTCCAGGAAGAAGAGAACGACTTAGATTTGGGGGAGCAGCTAGTAGTCTCTGCCACAGTTAGGATGCCTCGACATGATCAAAGAAGAAACCGGTAGTCAGGCACTTAAGGGAGCGCTACAGTATTTCAGATAGAAAATGATGGTGGCCAAAACTAAAGCACTAAGACAATAAGTAGAAAAGTAATCTACAAATTATTTTAAGTAAAGAATCAAAATCATCAGATGTAGAGGTGAGGGTCAGCCAGAGTGACAGTGCCTGGTAGTATCCCGACTTGTTCAAAATCCATGAAGTAAACCTATATAATTCAAGTATAAGATGTAAAATTAACAACACTAAACTAAGTTTTCTACCTTTATCTTACATCTACCTACCACTTCAGCATTTTATTTTAAAAAAAAAATAATAATAATAATAATAAAGGGAGAAATGTGGGATCCACATATAAATCAAGTATAAAAATCAAACGAATATTCATATTTGACCTGATTGTTTATAGTTCACAATGCATGATCAAAACTGAAAGTTTCTGTGATGACTGCCCTTGTACTGTTCACCATGTAACTTAGTCACTATGTAAGAATTTGTTCTCCATGTAAGAACTTGTTCGTTATGCTTCAGAAGATTGGAGACTGATGAAAATTACACTTGGGGTGGATTAATGATTGTGCATTGAGCATTGATCCCCCTATACAGAATTCTATTGTTGTTAACAACCATTTGATCAATAAATATGAGAGATGCCCTCTCAAAAAAAAATGTATATAATGTAAATCAAAGGCTTTGTTAAAGTGTTTTAAAGAGTTTTGAAATTGTTACCTTTTTCCAAAAGGCCCTGACCTTTGAAAGAAAGTACTTTTTAAATTCAGCCCAAAGAAATAAAAAGATACTAAAAGATACTTTACATATATATAAACAGGGAGACACATGAACCAGTGAATCAGACATGTTTAAAATGCAAAAAGCTCTTTTAACACCAACCAACAACGTCTGAATTTATGAACAGAATTTGAGTCCAAATAAATGACACACTGTAAAATAAAAAAAATTAAAAAATAAAGGATGTAAAATTATTTGTGTGTAAACTGAATATTCCACAGTAAGCTTTCTGGAAGAGATAAACAAGATACAGTTCTCCTCCTCAGAAAGCCTGCAATCTATTTAGGTTGGATATGGAAACTGTGGGCTTTGTTCAGACATTTGGGCAGAATGACTGAACACGGAAGTATGGGAAAAAGAGATTAAGCCCACAGATTTAGACCTGACCTTCTCCTAAGCAGTACTTGCAGCCATGATGGAGCAAGATGAGTGACCAAAGGAAGTAATAAAGGTAAGAGAAGCTGAAAAGAAAACATTATGATACATATATTTAAGGGTTTGGAATAACGATGAAATGTAACAAAGTTGAATGTCTGCTTTAAAAATGGGATACCAGGGAAATAAATTTACTGATTTGTTTTCGTGCTACAACAAAATCCCAGCGGTCTGTGATTTACATTCTTCTGATTCCAGTCTAGACAACTGTTACCTCTGGGTTCTGGGCTCATTCTGAGTTTAATCAGAGAAACAATTTATAATTGTCCAGGGTGCTCCCTGTACTGGCCACCCTTTGCACGGCAGTGGTTTTTCTAAGACTCCGAAATAATCCCCCCCTTTTTTCCCTTTGTAATAAAATTAGTATGTGGTTCTGCTTTGCAATTAAATTGTAAGGTCTTTGAGAGAAGAGACTATGTCATATATAAATAAATGGATTTATAAACTATTTTTAACACGGTTTCACTGCAAGGTCTAACAAAATTTCTAGCACATAGACCATGACTTTAATTACTTGTTAAATGATTAACTATCAGTAAAATGAACTTTAACTGAATCTGTTTAATTATCTGTTAAATTAACTGTTAAATGATTTCATTATCTGTTAAAAGACTCCCTAGGTGTCTGGGTGATGGGGCTGGGCTTGGAGAAGATGGAGAAGATGGGTACTTCTGACAGGTTTCTCAGTACTTAGACATAAGTGTCCAAGGCTAATTGTCAATTAGTTCCTCTGACCAAGAAGCATTCTTTCCCCCAATATACTGGGGTCTATGAGTTTAGTAAACCTAGGTACAGCCACAGCAACCACAGGAGTCAAAAGCAGTGCTTTAGGAAGTTCATAACTGGCAGTAGCTTCACTACTAATTCTGGATTTCTCCCCCCTTTCCTGCTGAAGGATCCATGAGAGAAGAAAACCAGTCCTCCACCCTCTATTTCATCCTCCTGGGAGTTGGTGGTCACCGGGAACAGGAAGATTTCTTCTTCATCCTCTTCCTCTTCATTTACCCCATCACACTGATAGGAAACCTGCTCATCATCTTGGCCATTCACACTGACATTTGCCTCCACAACCCCATGTACTTTCTCCTTGCCAACCTCTCCTTTGTCGACATCTTCTTCTCCTCTGTAACCATCCCCAAGACACTGGCCAACCACATGTTGGGCAACAAAGCCATCTCCTTTGGGGGATGCCTGACACAGATGTGTTTCATGTTAGCCTTGGCTAACATAGACAGCTATATCTTGGCTGCAATGGCATATGACCGTGCTGTGGCCATCAGCCGCCCACTTCATTACACAACAATTATGAGCCCAAGGACTTGTGTCCTGCTAGTTGTTGGGTCTTGGGTGGTTGGAAACGCCAATGCCCTCCCCCACACCCTGCTCACAGCTAGTCTGTCTTTCTGTGGAAACCAGGAAGTGGCCAACTTCTACTGTGACATTGCCTCTTTACTCAAGTTGTCCTGTTCTAACATCCAGTTCAATATGAAAATGATGTATCTAGGGGCTGGTGTTTTCTCTGTGCCATTACTATGCATCGTCATCTCTTATGTTCAGGTCTTTTCCACAGTCTTAAGGGTTCCATCCACCAAGGGTGTACTCAAGGCCTTCTCCACCTGTGGGTCCCACCTCACTGTTGTTTCTTTGTATTATGGGACAGTCATGGGCAGGTATTTCCGCTCTCTGACCGGTTACACCCTAAGAGATATAGTGCTCACTGTGATGTATGTTGCGGTGACCCCAATGTTAAATCCTTTCATCTACAGTCTGAGAAACCGAGACATGAAGGCAGCTCTAGGGAAGCTCTTCAGCAAGAGAACATCCTTATAAACAATGTGAGGTCATATTGGTCTGTAGTTAGCAATCTGGATGAACTTGAAACTCCATCCCTAACAACCTCTTCTTCCAAGAAGACATCTTTATTCTTTCCAGCCACTGTATTCATGTTCTTCTTAGACAAGTTGGAACATTTTGATAGAACATTCTATTGAGATTATCAATTTGTACACATTATTGCTCCTTTTAATAGATTGACAGCAATGGTTTATTAGATTCAAGTCCCACCTTATACTACTGACTAGCAGAGTAAAGTTGAGAGTGTTTAAGGCCTGGATTCTACAGAATAGAAAAAATAATAATAACTTCCTTGTCTTTGTAGTGGAGTATGAGGAACACAGTGCTTCATATTTTGAAGGTTATAAATCACCATTCAAATGTCAATTTTTTTGGACTGGGAAGTTCAATCATCCCTACTTTGGTTGCAGATCTTCAGGGAAAGGGCTGTCTTAATGCATCATTCTAGTTCTCCCAAAATTGGTCATGAAATGCATCCAATAGTTATTTGTGGAGGTCGAATGAATGAATGTAAGTGAATAAATGTGACTGACAATCATTAGACATGATTACATCTGATGTTATTTCCCATCCATCATCTCTCTGGTATATATCATAGAGTCACTTTGAATCCATGCAAGAAATAAAAATCATGCCCATTATAACTCAAAGTTATTAACTGAAGGAAGAAGTTACTTCTACTATGACTGGGTAACAATAGGGAAAGGTGGTGTCACCAGAATCTAGGAGCCCGGAGGCGGGATGACCACATCTCTGGTCCTCAGATCTCTGAGGGGAGCTGTCAAAGATTCCACAAAGAGACAAAGACAACAACATAAATTGCAGCTGTCACACTCCGTGAACACGTTTCCCAGGAGATTCTGAAAACTGTGAAATGATGTGGCACTGGGCAAAGGGCTCGGGAAATAACAAAACAGAAGGTATTCCTTCTCTACAATCATGCCTTCCCAATCCTGAACAGATAGCGAGATGTCATCTGAGTTAGCCGCTCATGCAGAGTATAAAAAGAAAAAAACTTCCAAAATCATTTTTAAAGTGAGTATAATATTGAAGTTAAAGCATGATAAATGTTGCAAAAATTTCAACCACAGAATAATCTCACTTGTGAATATTGATACAAAAATTCTCAGGAAAATATGAGCAGGAGCCAGTAAAACATTAAGAGAATACGATTTCCTCAATACGTGGGCATTATTCCAGGAACTTAAGACTGGTTACATATTAGGAAAAATAATGTTATGATCCATGGGAATGCTGAAAAGTCACTTCATAACATTCAAAACTCATTTCGCATTTAAAAATCATCATTAATTGGGAAAACGATGGCTACTTCACTAACGTGGAATGCTGTATAACTTTAAAGGCTGATTTTTATAATGCATGGAACATGGAAGCATTTATACTAAAGGTCAAGAATAAGGTGAGGATATCCATTGCAAAAATTACTATTTAACATTACATCGAAGGCTATACCTAATGCAAATATATAGAACAGTCTCTTAGAGGCAGTAACAAGTGAAATAAGACAGAAAAAGACAAAGACCATATGATTTTCCTTTTTATGTGGAATCTAAAATATAAAGCAAACTAACAAAACAGAAATCAGCTCAAAAACATGGAGAACAAACTGGTGATTGCAACGTGTGAGGGGTGTCGGGGGAGATGGGTGAAATATGTGAAGGGGATAAAGGGGGACAAACTTCCAATTATGAAATAAAGAAGTCACAGGGAAGAAAAGCACAGCATGGGAAATACAGTTAATAATATGCAGCATCTTAATATGCTGATAATTGGTAACTTTACTTAGATAGTGTGCATTCATGATGTATATAATTGTTGAATCACTATGTTATACAACTGAACAGAATATAATACTGTATTATCAACTAGAGTTCAATTTACAAAATTAGAGACATAAAAGTTGGAAAGAAAGAACTACAGTTACCTCTATTTACATATGAGAAGATTTCTGAGGAGCCATAAAAAAAAAAACCAAGGGCAAATAAATACAATTCTAAGAGTAAATGATATACAATATATTCAAGTAAATCATATTCATATATATAATAACATATATTAGACAATGTGATGAGAAAACCCTTTCACCATAGCAATGAAAAAAATAAAAAAGAGGGGGGAAAAACATAAAAGGAGTGTTTAGCATCTATACAAGGAACATTCTAAAATCTTAATTAAAGCATCAATCCGGGTAAGAATTAAAAGGATATTAAATGGTGTTTAAGACATTTCTTTCAAGGATGATGGAGACGCACATATTTATATGATACCAAGCTAATACCACACAGATTCCTTCCTAGTCAGAAGAAGGAAATGTGACTGTTACAGGAGGGATATGTTTTCACTTTGTGAATCCAGTTGTTAATCTTACCATCAATCACTCATGACACACAATATAACATGATGCATTTTAGCCAAAGATGTTTAACTAAATGTAATCAAACTACTAGGAATAAGTTCCAGTTATAGGAGCACAGGATCTCATGGAGCAAACTAGCTCCAACAAGAAAAAAATCAGATAAATTGTAAAAGTGGGACATGCTACAGCCATGCCTCTGAACTTTTATGTGCATAGAAGTCACTGTGGGCACACAAGTCAATGAAGATTTGCATTCAGTGGGTCTGGGTGGGACCTGAGAATCAGCATTTCCAACGAGATCTCGGTAATGCTAATCTGTTGGCAATGAACTCAACTTTGAGAAAGAAGAGGTTTGAACAATCTCCTCAGTCACTGTTGTGAAAAATGAACTGTTAGAGACAAAGATACAAGTCTCATAACCAGTTGCAATATAGATCTTGGATTGGATTCCTATTTTGATAAACCAACTTACAAGGACAGTTCTGAGGATACATAGAGAAAGTTGAGCATGCACTAGCTGTAAAGAATAATAAGGAATTATCATTAACTGAGTTATTGTGAAAATGCTATTTGGTTCATGTGCAAGAGGATTTTTTACAAATGTGTGCTGATATTTAGGGATCTAATGCATGATATCTATAGTTGAAAATATTTCAGACAACTATGTGAATTTAAAAAATCTACATAATATAGAGGTCCAGTTCCATAAGAAAGAGTTATACATGGATGGTGGTGATAGATTACACATTATGAGTATACTTAAAACAACTGAAATGCACACTTAAAATGGTTATGATGGTAAATTTTATGGTTTGTGTATTTTACACAATAAAATTTTTTAAACTACATAGTGTGCAGTTAATATTAATATGGAGACTCCAGAAAATATCATGTCTTGTAGAATGCAAACTTATGATTTTCTCAAAATATTCAGATGACACAGATAAAAATAAAAAAGAAAATAAATGATACTTATAGAGACTAGAGACCCACGATCCAATCCAAGAATGTTAGAAATCCTGGGGGCATACAGCAAAATATTTACAGCCTGTTGCAAATTTTAATAAAATGGAAAGAATCTTGCATTTGAAAATGTAAGTGCTGCTCAGAATTCTGCACAAACTTACTGAGAGATAAAAGACATAAATTTTCATACATAGGAATTTTTTAATTTCAAGACTAAATGATTTAAATAACAATTTAAATAACAATTGACATATACTGAGGGCTTTCCAAAGTTCTTGGCCATACTATCTTTTTTTTTTTTTTGCCTTCCAACCACACTTCCCTCCACCAATCCTGAGCCATATCATCTTAATATATTCTTCACATTACATATGAACCTACACAATTATCTACATTTAAAGATGAAAAAATGGATAATCAGAGCAATTAAGAAAAATAATTTGCCTAGGTCACACAGCTTTTAAGTGGTAGAATCAAGACAAGCCCTATTTTCTCTCAGACTCCAAAACCTTGACTCATGTCATCCTCTACATCCATGTCACCCTCTCACATCCTGGACAAACCCAAAGCTTCTCTTTCAACCCCACTTTGAAGAATTCTGCCACGAGGCAAGAATAGATCAGATTCCATTTCCAGTACTGATAGAATGACCTTCATTCACTCAACAAATATTACATGTGATCTAAATGCCAGCAATAGTGAAGTATCTGGGGATACAGAGATTATTTATATAAAGAAAGCTGAATACAAGACATATGCATAAAAATAAATTTTCTCATTCTAGCAACAACAAGCTAGAATGAGAAATAGAAAAAATAAAACAGCAACAAAAAAAACCTATGAAATACTTAAGAAAAAATGCAACAAGTGAGGCATAGGACCAATTTAAGGGAAACATCAAATTTTTACTGAATATCATGCAAAATATGAAAATGGAAAGACACGTTATGTTCATAGATGAGAAGAATTTAATAACATAAAAATTCTAGCCCTTTCCATGTCAAATATAAATATAATGCAATTTCAAGAAAACACAAAGGAGTCTCAATTTTTGAATTGCTGCTTAAATGTCTTCTCAGATTCCTCTCTTGGCTTCTTTATTTAAGAAGCTACACTCACACTCATTTACTCTCCATCTGAGTCACAATATGCTTAACTCCATGGCACTCTCCACATGCTAAGATTATCTTGTTTATTTATTAATTATTCATTGTACATTTTATTTAATGAAGTACCTTTTCTTTTCTAATTTGTTCACTACTTTATCTTCATTGCTTCAAAGACTAGTAGACGCAGCCTAAAAATCCAATATGTACTTTTGTCCTCTTGTGATACTGTTCCAATAGGGTGCCACAGGAGTCATTTGAAAACATATTTAATTTGGTTGTATTGGTCAGGGAGGGCTTAAATCTCAAGTTAACTCTAACTGTGAGATGAAGCAAAAGAAAGCATAGTATCCTCAGGGCACTGAGAGTGGCTTAGAGTGCCTGAGTAGTAGAAGAGGGTATGGCAAGGGAACATCTGCATTAATAGAAGGAGGAAAACCTAGCATCATTAAAACCATGTTTTGAAAACATTTTAATACAGGAAATAATGAAATATGTTTTTAAAATATGTCTGATAGAAGATGGTGAAGGAGAAAGCAGCAGGAATCTCCTTACCTACACAGCAATTGCACGGGGAGAATATGTCTGATATAACAACTTTGGCACTCTGAGTGTGTTGAAGGCTTACAACTTACAGAAAATCTAGATAGTAAATTGTGGTCAATTTGAGCTCTTGGATCTTACCAGCTATCCATTCCCCCCCCCACCTTAGCCACATGGCAAGCAGCTGTGCACATGTTCCTAGCGCAGTTCACACTCAGCTATGAGAGACAGGGTAGACAAAAAGGAGGCTGTCCTCCTGATGCTAGGGATCTGCGCTCTGGTTGTTTTTGCTATTTTAGATCACACAGGTGCAGACAAAGATGCAGGTAGCTGTTGTTGTTCAACCACAGCCAGCCATTGTTGTAAGTTCCCTCCCCTCAGCTGAAGTGACTTCCTGGACATTTAAAGTGACATTTCTGGGTCATCCTCCCCCTTCAATTTCTTGTTTTTCCCCCTTTCAGGAACCAGACACTAGAGACTAGGAGAGTCAAAAATAGCTGCGTATATGGAAAAAATAAGCAAGTGACTATACATGACAAGAGATATGCTCAAAAAAAAATCCAAAGGAAAACTTTAAATTTATAGTGCAGGCTGATCCTTGGCAAAGAGGCAGTCTACAGTAATTTTAAAAAAAGCAAACAAAAAAAAATTAACAAAACACAGCAAATCCTGGGGAAGGGAAAGAATGTGATTCCTGTATTTACTACAAGGTAAGATTCAAATTTCCAGTGTATAACAAAAAATATCAAGAGGTATACAAAGAAACAGGAATGAGAGCCATGCAAAAAAATAATTAACAGAACTAAAGGAGGAAATAGAATGCAGTGTATTCATTCTAGGAGACTTCAACACACCACTCACTCCAAAGGACAGATCCACCAGACAGAAAATAAGTAAGGACACAGAGGCACTGAACAACACACTAGAACAGATGGACCTAATAGACATCTACAGAACTCTACACCCCAAAGCTACAGGTACACATTCTTCTCAAGTGCACATGGAACATTCTCCAGAATAGACAACATACTAGGCCACAAAAAGAGCCTCAGAAAATTCAAAAAGATTGAAATTCTACCAACCAACTTTTCAGACCACAATGGTATAAAACTAGAAATAAATTGATCAAAGAAAGCAAAAAGGCTCACAAACACATGGGGGCTTAACAACACGCTCCTAAACAGTCAATGGATCAATGACCAAATTGAAATGGAGATCCACCAATATATGGAAATAAATGACAACAACAACACAAAAGCCCAACTTCTATGAGACACAGCGAAAGCAGTCTTAAGAGGAAAGTATACAGTAACCCAGGCATATTTAAAGAAGGAAGAACAATCCCAAATGAATAGTCTAACATCACAATTATCAAAATTGGAAAAAGAACAAATGAGGCCTAAAGTCATTGGATGTTGAATTTTGTCAAATGCTTTTTCAGCATCTATGGAGATGATCATGTGGTTTTGTCCTTCTTTTTATTTATGTTGTGGATGATGTTGGTGCATTTTGGAATGTTGTACCATCCTTGCATTGCTGGGATGAATCCCACGTGGTCATGGTGTATGATCCTTTTGATGTATTTTTTAATTCGGTGTGCTAATATTTTGTTGAGTATTTTTGCATCTACATTCATAAGGGATATTGGTCTTCAATTTTCTTTTTTGATGGGGTCTTTGCCTGGTTTTGGTATTAGAGTGATGTTGGCTTCATAGCTAGCAGAAGGAGGGACATAATAAAGATCAGAGAAGAAATAAATAAAATTGAGAAGAATAAAACAATAGAAAAAAATCCATTAAACCAAGAGCTGGTTCTTCGAGAAAATAAACAAAATAGATAAGCCTCTAGCCAGACGTATAAAGAGAAAAAGAGAATTGACACACATCAACAGAATCAGAAACGAGAAAGGAAACATCACAACGGCACCAACAAATACAAAGAATTATTAGACACTACTATGAAAACCTATATGCTAAGAAGCTGGAAAACCTAGAAGAAATGGACAACTTCCTAGAAAAATACAACCTTCCAAGACTGACCAAGGAAGAAACACAAAATCTAAACAAACCAATTACCAGCAAAGAAATTGAAGCAGTAATCAAAAAACTACTCAAGGAAAAAACCCCAGGCCAGATGGATTTACCTCAGAATTTTATCAGACATACAGGGAAGATATAATACACATTCCCCTTAAAGTTTTCCAAAAAATAGAAGAGGAGGGAATACTCCCAAACTCATTCTATGAAGCCAACATCACCCTAATACCAAAACCAGGCAAAGACACCACCAAAAAAGAAAATTGAAGACCAATATCCCTGATGAACATAGATGCAAAAATATTCAACAAAATATTAGCAAACCGAATTCAAAAATACATCAAAAGTATCGAACACCATGACCAAGTGGGATTCATCCCTGGGATGCAACAATGGTACAACATTACAAAATCCATCAACATCATCCACCACATAAATAAAAAGAAGGACAAAAACCACATGATCATTTCCATAGATACTGAAAAAGCATTTGAAAAAATTCAACATCCATTCGTGATAAAAACTCTCAACAAAATGGGCATAGAGGGCAAGTATCTCAACATAATAAATGCCATATATGATAAACACACAGCCAACATCATATTGAACAGTGAGAAGCTGAAAGCTTTTCCTCTGAGATTGGGTACAAGACAGGGATGCCCACTTTCCTCACTGTCATTCAACACAGTACTGGAGGTCCTAGCCACGGCAACTAGACAAAACAAAGAAATACAAGGAATCCAGATTGGTAAAGAAGAAGGTAAACTGTCACTATTTGCAGATGACATGATATTGTACATAAAAAAAAACCCTAAAGACACCACTCCGAAACTACTAGAACTGATATCGGAATACAGCAAAGTTGCAGGAAACAAAATTAACACACAGAAATCTGTGGCTTTCCTATACACTGACAATGAGCTAATAGAAAGAGAAATCAAGAAAACAATTCCATTCACAATTGCATCAAAAAGAATAAAGTATCTAGGAATAAACCTAACCAAGGAGGTGAAAGACCTATACCTTGAAAACTGTAAGACACTCTTAAGAGAAATTAAAGAGGACACTAACAAATGGAAACTCATCCCAGGCTCTTGGCTAGGAAGAATTAATATCATCAAAATGGCCATCCTGCCCAAAGCAATATACAGATTCAATGCAATCCCTATCAAATTACCAACAGCATTCTTCAATGAACTGGAACAAATAGTCCAAAAATTAATATGGAAACACCCATGACCCCGAATAGCAAAAGCAAACCTGAGAAGGAAGAATAAAGTGGGGGGCATCTTGATCCCCAACTTCAAACTCTACTATAAAGCCACAGTAATCAAGACAGTTTGATACTGGCACAAGAACAGAGCCACAGACCAGTGGAACAGAATGAAGACTCCAGACCATAACCCATACATATAGGGTCAATTAATATATGATAAAAGAGCCATGGACATACAAGGGGGAAATGACAGTCTCTTCAACAGATGGTGCTGGCAAAACTGGGCAGCTACATGTAAGAGAATGAAACTGGATCACTGTCTAACCCCATACACAAAAGTAAATTAGAAATGGATCAAAGACCTGAATGTAAGTCATGAAACCATGAAACTCTTAGAAAAAAACATAGGCAAAAATCTCTTGGACATAAACATGAGTGACTTCTTCATGAACATATCTCCCTGGGCAAGGGAAACAAAAGCAAAAATGAACAAGTGGGACTATATCAAGCTGAAAAGCTTCTGTACAGCAAAGGACACCATCAATAGAACAAAAAAAGGTACCCTACAGTATGGGAGAATATATTCATAAATGACAGATCCGATAAAGGCTTGACATCCAAAACGTAAAAAGAGCTCACACACCTCAACAAACAAAAAGCAAATAATCCAATTAAAAAATGGGCAGAGGATCTGAACAGACAGTTCTCCAAAGAGGAAATTCAGATAGCCAACAGTCACATGAAAAGATGCTCCACATCACTTGTCATCAGAGAAACACAAATTAAAACCACAATGAGATATCACCTCACACCAGTAAGGATCGCGACCATCCAAAAGATAAACAACAACAAATGTTGGCGAGGTTGTGGAGAAAGGGATCTCAATGATCTACAATAACATGAAAAACTTTATGTTTACTAGGCTCCCCCATTAACCAAGTCACCCACACAAACCCCATTACAGAGATCCCTCCTACACTGCTGACGGGAATGTAAATTAGTTTAACCATTCTGGAAAGCAGTGTGTAGGTTCCTCAAAAAGCTCAAAATAGAAATACCATTTGACCCAGGGATTCCACTTCTAGGCATTTACCCTAAGAATGCAGCAGCCCAATTTGAAAAAGACGGATTCACCCCTATGTTTATCACAGCATTATTTACAATAGCTAAGAAATCGAAGCAACCTAAGTATACATCAGTAGATAAACGGATAAAGAAGATGATACATATACACAATGGAATATTATTCAGTCTTAAGAAGAAAACAAATCCTACCATTTTGCAACAACATGGATGGAGCTAGAGGGTTTTATGCTCAGTGAAATAAGCCAGGCGGAGAAAGACAAGTACCAAATGATTTCACTCATATATGAAGTATAAGAACAAAGAAAAACTGAAGGAACAAAACAGCAGCAGAATCAGAGAACCCAAGAATGGACTAACAGTTACCAAAGGGAAAGGCACTGGGCAGGATGGGTGGGAAGGGAGGGATAAGGGTGGGGAAAAAGAAAGGGGGTCTTACAATTAGCATGTATAATATGGGGGTCATAGGGAGGGCTGTGTAACACAGAGAAGACAAGTAGTGATTCTACAGCATCTTACTACGCTGATGGACAGTGACTGTAATGGGGTTTGTGTGGGTGACTTGGTGAAGGGGGAGCCTAGTAAACATAATGTTCTTCATGTAATTGCAGATCATTGATAACAAAAAATAAATGAATAAAAGGATAAAGAAATTCACTATAAGCTTGGTTGAGGGATGGGGACAGGGACAAATATTGGGACACAATGACTTGCAAGCTTCAAGTCAGAAACTCTGAGGACTAAGGGACCCAAGGGGCTGGGGTGCCAGAGAACTCCACACTCTGGACATGCAGCTCCTGCATGGATGTCAGCTCCTGGGTCACCGGTGCGGACTGACCCCAGCCGGGGCCCTCTAAGTGCAGCTGCTGCCAGTGTGGTCGTGGCTGAGAGCCAGCACAGCCCTGCACCCCCTGCATTCTGTGCCCAGGCTTCCCTTGCTCTTCCTTCAGGAAAACACTGGAAAAGACAAAATATTATCTTAGAGTATACATCAAGTTGTCTTTGAACTGCAAACCCACACGACTGAAGAAAACAAAGGAATGACTAGAGTCTGTGTGCTTAGAGTTCCTTTTGAAATTTAGTATGAGGATATAGGGTCAAAATACTGTGTGCAAGAATTACTTAGGGTACTTTCTCCTGGCCCCTTTCAGACTGGTGATGTTATCCATTTGGAATACAGTGTGAGTGGAGTAGGAATAATTTACCCGATTATAAAACATACCACATAGGGTAGATATGTATAACTATAGGTACAGATATCATATAGTTAACAGGTATAGATAAAAAAATCAAGAATAGGAGAAAACCAACCCAAACAGAATGCAAACAGAAACACATAAACCTAACTGTATTTCAAATGAATATGAGAAGCACATAGGAAAGCGAGAGAAAAACTGACCCAAGTAGCAAGTAGCTCTTGCACACAGTATTCAGATTGTAAACTCACAGGTTGATGGCACATTTAACTGTCAGGGTTATATTCTATTCTTGACACAAATCACATGGGTTAGTAACTGTAAACTACTTTATGTGTATCCTAAGATTGAGCAAATAAGCACAATAATGTGCATAACAAGAACCAGGTTTCTTGCTGTTGCAGAAGATAATTTCAAATATGGAAAGGAGAAAGGTTAGAATGAACTTAGTTGGATTGGAACTGGAGATGGGTGTGTAAACTCATGGTTTTGAAAGTGAGAGATAAATGATCAGATAGAAAGATATAGAGCGAGATAGATAATAGAGACAGATGGATAGAGACAGATAAATAGATGATAGAGAGATAGATAACAGATAGGTAGATAGATTATAGACAGATAGAGGGATAGATAGATGATAGAGGGATAGACAGATGATAGATAGATAGATAGATAGATAGATAGATAGATAGATAGATAGATAGATAGATAGATATAGATGATAGATAGATAGATAGATAGGTAGATAGATAGATAGATAGATAGATAGATAGATAGATAGATAGATAGATAGATAGATAGATAGATAGATAGATAGATAGATAGATGATAGATAAGTAGATAGACTACAGATAGGTAGATACATAGAGAGAGCTGCATGTGTATGTAGATATATGCATACGTGTATTTCTTAGCTCTGTCCACAGAGCAGACCTAGAAGCAATGACATTTCAATAGCAACGAGCAAACATCATCCAGAAATCAATTTTGAAATGTCAAGAAGGATTTTACAACCCAGGTCTGAAGGACGGACAGGCCTGAAGCAGTTATAAAGGACAGAGACAGAAACAGATGCAGAGACAGAGATATGCAGAGACAGCTGCCCAGGAGCAGCTGTGACTTCTACATAAAGGTTCAGCAGCCACAGATAAGTATTTTTGGGAATAAATTCTCTAAACTCGCTCTCTTCCTTCCCACCAGGCTCTGCTGCAGCTCTCCACTGGCTAAACCAAACCAGACACCAGAGGGTAGGGCAGCCCGTTGTTGAGTTCATACCGACCAACTTCCCAGAGGCAGAGCAGAGGGGAGAGACGAGAAAACATCTCGAGAAGCAAATGGATGATGCCCGGGACCCAGCCCAGTGCTGTCTCATGCAGTTCCTGTGTTAGCATTGAGGATGTAGACCCTCTCTATTAACAAAAGTGATATTGGGAATAAAAATACAGACTAATTGCTCTTTGTAGCACTGAGTGGAAACAGAATTCTGAGCTGTCCATTTACAGGTGGCGTTCATTCAATCTGCTGTGATTAGATGTTAAGCCCAGAAAATGCTCAAAATATCTGTTCTCTATTTTAGTATAAATGCTTGTGTGAAAATGCTCACCTGTAAGTATCTTATTCAGCTAAATATGAAATTGTCCTTGAAAAGAAGTTTTTTCAACATGCTTGATGTCAAAGATTATTTCTGTAAGCTATAGAATGAAATCTAAAACTCATAAAGATCTTCTCTGCATATTCAACCAATGGACTGACTTATTAATTAGTGAAGTACCTAAATTATGTTTTCATACTTGCACCTCTGACATCTGGAACTGTGCGTAGTATATTCTTTTTTTTTTTTTTGTAGATAATTATTTTTTTATTGAAGGGTAGTTGACACACAGCATTACATTACATTAGTTTCAGGTGTACAACATAGTGATTCAACATTTATATACATGACAATTCTAGGTACCAGCTATCACCATACCAAGCTGTTACAATATCTTAACTATATTCATTACATACTGGTTACTTATTATTTTACCATTGGAAGTGTATACTTTTTTTTTGAGGGCATCTCTCATATTTATTGATCAAATGGTTGTTAACAACAATAAAATTCTGTATAGGGTAGTCGATGCTCAATGCACAATCATTAATCCACCCCAAGCCGAATTTTCGTCAGTCTCCAATCTTCTGAGGCATAACAAACAAGTTCTTACATGGAGAACAAATTCTTACATAGTGAATAAGTTCTTACATGGTGAACAGTACAACGGCAGCCATCACAGAAACCTTCGGTTTTGCTCATACATTATGAACTATAAACAGTCAGTTCAAATATGAATACTCATTTGATTTTTATACTTGATTTATATGTGGATACCACATTTCTCTCTTTATTATTATTATTTTTAATAAAATGCTGAAGTGGTAGGTAGATACAAGATAAAGATAACATAGTTTAGGGTTGTAAGAGAGCAAATGTAGATGATCAAGTGTGTGCCTGTAGACTATGTGTTAATCCAAGCTAGACCAGGGCAATAAAACACCCACGTATGCAGAAGATTTCTCTCAGAACAGGGGGGGTGAGGTTCTAAGCCTCACCTCTGTTGATCCCCAATTTCTCACCTGATGACCCCCCTGTGACTGTGCCTGTCTTAGGTTGTTTCTCCCTTGAGGGATCTTACCCGTCTCTGGCTAACCAGTCATCTTCCGGGGCCATACAGGGAAATGTAAAGTTGGTAAGTGAGAGAGAAGCCTTATTGTTTGAAATGGTGAGCTTTTCATTTCTTTGCATATTTATGCCCTGTAGCTTCTATGCCCAGCATTTGTCTTGAGGTATCTTTACCACTTGGAAGAATTATGATACTCGGTAAATTTGATATGAGGCACGAATTCTATTTAAGGGTTGTAATTAGGAAGGAAGAAGAAAAGCTATAGAAGTAGCAGGCAGAAGAAAACATGGGAAGATTGATTATTTCTTTGACATATCTTCTTGTAGAGTAACTTCAGCATGGATAGGTTTTAAGCTACTACTTAAATTGCGCACACACATTAACATAATAGGCGTATAGTTACATAACCAAAGCATACCTGTAATTACCAGCCATCTCCAGTGAAACCAAGAAAACCAGTTAGGCACCTTAGGCATTTGTGAAGAGTTATCTCTGATATGGTGGATATTGTCCAACTGAACGTGAACAGTCTGAGAGAAATCAGACAAAGTAAAACAACCCATTCCTGGGGAACGTTCACATCCCTTATGTTTTTTTAACAGTAAATAGTCTGTAGTTGTAAGATTTTGGAGCGCTACAATTTGCACTTCTCCTAATTCTTGATTGAGTTCCAACAGTATAGATCCAGTCAAATTTGTTGTTTTACTGTATGCACAGGCCAGCTTAGATATCTCCTTCCTCATTCCCATGGCAAGTCCAGGAACCGGTGGGATGAGTGCATCTACAGCTGTAGCAGTGCGTGAATCTTTGTTGGGGTTTCTTGATGATCATCTTCTGGCATGAGTCTTCCAGAGAGTGCTGATGTTGGAAGTTCTTTTTCATATTGTATCTTAGTTCATTTTCGGGGTAGCCCAATTAGGCTTTGATCCTCTGTATAAACACAAACAGACCCTTTGCCTACACTTTTATATGCCCTTTACACTCTTGTGTAGAACTCATTGGAGGTTACCACACAGGAGCTGCCCTTTTTTTTTTTTTGGTATCACTAATCTGCACTTATATGACGAATATTATGTTTACTAGGCTCTCCCCTATACCAGGTCGCCCCTATAAACACCTTTACAGTCACTGTCCATCAGCATAGCAAAATGTTGTAGAATCCCAACTTGCCTTCTCTGTGTTGTACAGCCCTCCCTTTTCTCTTAGCCCCCCCATGCATGCTAATCTTAATACCCCCTACTTCTCCACACCCCTTATCCCTCCCTACCCACCCATCCTCCCCAGTCCCTTTCCCTTTGGTACCTGTTAGTCCATTCTTGAGTTCTGTGATTCTGCTGCTGTTTTGTTCCTTCAGTTTTTCCTTTCTTCTTATATTCCACAGATAAGTGAAATCATTTGGTATTTCTCTTTCTCCACTTGGCTTGTTTCACTGATCATAATACCCTCCAGCTCCATCCATGTCGCTGCAAATGGTTGGATTTGCCCTTTTCTTATGGCTGAGTAGTATTCCATTGTGTATATGTACCACATTTTCTTTATCCATTCATCGACCGATGGACATTTAGGTTGCTTCCAATTCTTGGCTATTGTAAATAGTGCTGCGATAAACATAGGGGTGCACTGATCTTTCTCATACTTGATTGCTGCATTCTGAGGGTAAATTCCTAGGAGTGTAATTCCTGGGTAAAATGGTAGGTCTGTTTTGAGCATTTTGATGTACCTCCATACTGCTTTCCACAATGGTTGAACTAACTTACATTCCCACCAGCAGTGTAGGAGGGTTCCCCTTTCTCCACAGCCTTGCCAACATTTGTTGTTGTTTGTCTTTTGGATGGCAGCCATCCTTACTGGTGTGAGGTGATACCTCATTGTAGTTTTAATTTGCATTTCTCTGATAATTAGCAATGTGGAGCATCTTTTCATGTGTCTGTTGGCCATCTGTATTTCTTTTTTGGAGAACCGTCTGTTCAGTTCCTCTGCCCATTTTTTAATTGGGTTATTTGTTTTTTGTTTGTTGAGGCATGTGAGCTCTTTATATATTCTGGACGTCAAGACTTTATCGGATGTGTCATTTTCAAATATATTCTCCCATACTGTAGGGATCCTTTTTGTTCTATTGATGGTGTGTTTTGCTGTACAGAAGCTTTTCAGCTTAATATAGTCCCACTTATTCATTTTTGCTGTTGTTTTCCTTGCCCAGGGAGATATGTTCAAAAAGAGGTCAGTCGTGTTTATGTCTAAGAGGTTTTTGCCTATGTTTTTTTCCAAGAGTTTAATGGTTTCATGACTTACATTCAGGTCTTTGATCCATTTTGAGTTTACTTTTGTATATGGGGTTAGACAATGGTCCAGTTTCATTCTCCTACATGTAGTTGTCCAGTTTTGCCAGCACCATCTGTTGAAGAGACTGTCATTTCGCCATTGTATGTCCATGGCTCTTTTATCAAATATTAATTGACCATATATGTCTGGGTTAATGTCTGGATTCTCTAGTGTGTTCCATTGGTCTGTGGCTCTGCTCTTGTGCCAGTACCAAATTGTCTTGATTAGTATGGCTTTATAGTAGAGCTTGAAGTTGGGGAGTGAGATCCCCCCTACTTTATTCTTCTTTCTCAGGAGTGCTTTGGCTAATCGGGGTCTTTGGTGCTACCATATGAATTTTTTAATTATTTGTTCCAGTTCATTGAAGAATGTTGCTGGTAGTTTCATAGGGATTGCATCAAATGTGTATATTGCTTTGGGCAGGATGGCAATTTTGACGATATTAATTCTTCCTAGCCACGAGCATGGGATGAGTTTCCATCTATTAGTGTCCCCTTTAATTTCTCTTAAGAGTGACTTGTAGTTTTCAGAGTATAAGTCTTTCACTTCTTTGTTTAGGTTTATTCCTAGGTATTTTTTTTTTGATGCAATTGTGAATGGAGTTGTTTTCCTGATTTCTCTTTCTGTTGGTTCATTGTTAGTGTATAGGAAAGCCACAGATTTCTGTGTGTTGATTTTGTATCCTGCAACTTTGCTGTATTCCGATATCAGTTCTAGTAGTTTTGGGGTGGAGTCTTTAGGGTTTCTTATGTACAGTATCATGTCATCTGCAAATAGTGACAGTTTAACTTCTTCTTTACCAATCTGGATTCCTTGTATTTCTTTGTTTTGTCTTATTGACGTGGCTAGGATCTCCAGCACTATGTTAAATAACAGTGGAGAGAGTGGGCATTCCTGTCAAGTTCCCGATCTCAGAGGAAATGCTTTCAGCTTCTCGCTCTTCAATATAATGTTGGCTGTGGGTTTATCATAGGTGGCCTTTATTATGCTGAGGTACTTGCCTCTATTCCCATTTTGCTGACAGTTTTTATCATGAATGGATGTTGAACTTTGTCAAATGCTTTTTCAGCATCTATGGAGATGATCATGTGGTTTTTGTCTTTCTTTTTGTTGATGTGGTGGATGATGTTGATGGATTTTCGAATGTTATACCATCCTTGCATCCCTGGGATGAATCCCACTTGGTCATGGTGTATGATCCTTTTGATGTATTTTTGAATTCGGTTTGCTAATATTTTGTTGAGTATTTTTGCATCTACGTTCATCAGGGATATTGGTCTGTAGTTTTCTTTTTTGGTGGGGTCTTTGCCTGGTTTTGGTATTAGGGTGATGTTAGCTTCATAGAATGAGTTTGGGAGTGTCGCCTCCTCCTCTATTTTTTGGAAAACTCTAAGGAGAATGGGTATTATGTCCTCCGTGTATGTCTGATAAAATTCCGAGGTAAATCCATCTGGCCCAGGGGTTTTGTTCTTTGGTAGTTTTTTGATTACCGCTTCAATTTCGTTGCTGTTAATTGGTCTGTTTAGATTTTCTGTTTCTTTCTGGGTCAATCGTGGAAGGTTGTATTTTTCTAGGAAGTTGTCCATTTCTCCTAGGTTTCCCAGCTTGTTAGCATATAGGTTTTCATAGTATTCTCTAATAATTCTTTGTATTTCTGTGGGGTCCGTCGTAGTTTTTCCTTTCTCATTTCTGATACTGTTGATTTGTGTTGACTCTCTTTTCTTCTTAATAAGTCTGGCTAGAGGCTTATCTATTTTGTTTATTTTGTCGAAGAACCAGCTCTTGGTTTCATTGATTTTTGCTATTGTTTTATTCTTCTCAATTTTATTTATTTCTTCTCTGATCTTTATTATGTCCCTCCTTCTGCTGACCTTAGGCCTCATTTGTTCTTCTTTTTCCAATTTCGATAATTGTGACATTAGACCGTTCATTTGGGCTTGTTATTCCTTTTTTAAATATGCTTGGATTGCTATATACTTTCCTCTTAAGACTGCTTTTGCTGCATCCCACAGAAGTTGGGGCTTAGTGTTGTTGTTGTCATTTGTTTTCATATATTGCTGGATCTCCATTTTGATTTGGTCATTGATCCATTGATTATTTAGGAGCGTGTTGTTAAGCCCCCATGTGTTTGTGAGCCTCTTTGCTTTATTTGTACAGTTTATTTCTAGTTTTATGCCTTTGTGGTCTGAAAAGTTGGTTGGTAGGATTTCAATCTTTTGGAATTTTCTGAGGCTCTTTTTGTGGCCTAGTATGTGGTCTATTCTGGAGAATGTTCCATGTGCACTTGAGAAGAATGTATGTCCTGTTGCTTTTGGATGTAGAGTTCTATAGATGTCTATTAGGTCCATCTGCTCTACTGTGTTGTTCAGTGCTTCCGTGTCTTTACTTATTTTCTGCCTGGTGGATCTATCCTTTGGGGTGAGTGGTGTGTTGAAGTCTCCTAGAATGAATGCATTGCAGTCTATTTCCCCCTTTAGTTCTGTTAGTATTTGTTTCACATATGCTGGTGCTCCTGTGTTGGGTGCATATATATTTAGAATGGTTATATCCTCTTGTTGGACTGAGCCCTTTATCATTATGTAGTGTCCTTCTTTATCTCTTGTTACTTTCTTTGTTTTGAAGTCTATTTTTTCTGATACTAGTACTGTAACCACTGCTTTCTTCTCGCTGTTGTTTGCTTGAAATATGTTTTTCCATCCCTTGACTTTTAGTCTGTACATGTCTTTGGGTTTGAGGTGAGTTTCTTGTAAGCAGCATATAGATGGATCTTGCTTTTTTATGCATTCTATTACTCTGTGTCTTTTGAGTGGTGCATTCAGTCCATTAATATTTAGGGTGACTTTTGAAAGATATGTACTTATTGCCATTGCAGGCTTTAAATTCGTGGTTACCAAAGGTTCAAGGTTAGCCTCTTTAGTATCTTACTCCCTAACTTAGCTCGCTTATTGAGCTGTTATATACACTGTCTGGAGATTCTTTTCTTCTCTCCCTTCTTATTCCTCCTCCTCGATTCTTCATATGTTGGGTGTTTTGTGCTGTGCTCTTTCTAGGAGTGCTCCCATCTAGAGCAGTCCCTGTAAGATGTCCTGTAGAGGTGGTTTGTGGGAAGCAAATTCACTCAGCTTTTGTTTGTCTGGGAATTGTTTAATCCCACCGTCATATTTGAATGATAGTCGTGCTGGATACAGTATCCTTGGTTCAAGGCCCTTCTGTTTCATTGTTTTAAATATATCATGCCATTCTCTTCTGGCCTGTAGGGTTTCTGTCGAGAAGTCTGATGTTAGCCTGATGGGTTTTCCTTTATAGATGACCTTTTTCTCTCTAGCTGCCTTTAAAACTCTTTGTCCTTGGTCTTTGCCATTTTAATTATTATGTGTCTTGGTTTTGTCCTCCTTGGGTCCTTTCTGTTAGAGATTCTGTGTATTTCTGTGGTCTGTTCGATTATTTCCTCCCCCAGTTTGGGGAAGTTTTCAGCAATTATTTCTTCTAAGATTCTTTCCATCTCTTTTCCTCTCTCTTCTTCTTCTGGAACCCCTATAATATGGATATTATTCCTTTTGGATTGGTCACACAGTTCTCTTAACATTGTTTCATTCCTGGAGTTCCTTTTATCTCTCTCTATGTCAGCTTCTATGCGTTCCTGTTCTCTGGTTTCAATTCCATCAATGGCCTCTTGCCCCCTATCCATTCTGCTTATAAACCCTTCCAGAGTTTATTTCATTTCTGCGATCTCCTTTCTGGCATCTGTGATCTCCCTCCAGACTTCATCCCATTTCTCTTGCGTATTTCTCTGCATCTCTGTCAGCATGTTTATGATTCTTATTTTGAATTCTTTGTCAGGAATACTGGTTAGGTCTGTCTCCTTCTCTGGTGTTGTCTCTGTGATCTTTGTCTGCCTGTAGCTTTGCCTTTTCATGGTGATAGGAATAGTTTGCAGAGCTGGGACGAGTGACGGCTGGAAGGACTTCCTTTCTTGGTTTGTGGCCCTCCTCTCCTGGGAGAACAGCGACCTCTAGTGGCTTGTGCTGGGCAGCTGCGCAGAGACAGGGTTTCTGCTTCCTGCCGTGCTGCTATGGAGTTAATCTCCGCTGTTGCTGTGGGCGTGGCCTGGCTCGGGCAGCTGCTCCAAAGTGGTGGAGTCGCATTTGAGGGGGAGCGGCCTGGAGGCTATTTATCTCCGTAAGGGGCCTCCCTGCTCCCTGCAGCCCAGGGGTTAGGTCCCCAGAGATCCCCGGATTCCCTTCCTCTTGATTAAGTGTCCCACCCTGCCCTTTTAAGACTTCCAAAAAGCACCTGCCAAAACAAAACAATGACCACACACACAAAAAAACTTTTAATTAAAAAAAAAAAAGTGGCCACTCGTTTTTCTTTATTCTCCGGCGCCAGCCTCAGGCATCTGCTCACTGGTCTTGCTGCCCTGTTTCCCTAGTATTGGGGGCCCTATCCCTTTTAGACTTCCAAAAAGTGCTCGCCAGAACAAAACAGAAAAAAAAAATGGTCACGTGCTTTTCCGGTGTCCTCCGGCGCCAGTCCACCGGTGCCCACTCACTGTTCTTGCTGCCCTGTTTCCCTAGTAATGGGGACCCTATCCCTTTAAGACTTCCAAAAAGCGCTCGCCAAAACAAAACAGCAAAAAAAAAAAATGGTCGCGCGATTTTCTTATGTCCTCCGGCACCCGGCCTCCGGTGCCCGCTCACTGTTCTTGCTGCCCTGTTTCCCTAGCATCCAGGGCCCCCTGGGCACATACTGTGTCTGCACTCTGGCCCAGATGGCTGGAGCTGGGTTTTCGGCAGTCCTGGGCTCCGTCTCCCTCCCGCTCTGCCTATTCTCCCGCCGGGAGCTGGGGGGAGGGGCGCTCGGCTCCCGCGGGGCTGGGGCTTGTATCTTACCCCCTTCGCGAGATGCTGGGTTCTCTCAGGTGCGGATGTGGTCTGGATATTGTCCTGTGTCCTCTGGTCTTTATTCTAGGAAGGGTTGTCTTTGTTATATTTTCATAGATATATGTGGTTTTGGGAGGAGATTTCTGCTGCTCTACTCACGCCGCCATCTTGGCTCCACCTCCTTCCTTCTCTTTTTAATAGTTGTAAGTGCTTTGGAATTTAACTAGATTTTCCTTTCTATTTATAGTTAAATTAGTTATCTGGTAGATCTCTTCTTTTAAGATAAAAAATATGAGGGTTTGTAGCTCTTTCTATAATATCATGAAGACCACAGCTGATTTGATTTGACACAGTGACTTTAACTATTTTTATTCTACTATTGGCTATATAGTTAGATAGCATATTTACATACTTACACCTTTTTTCTCCATTCATAAAGTCAAGAACAAACAGTAACTTCAGTCCCCTCCATGTACACACAATTAGAATGTGTTTTGTTCCCTACATTCCATCCCATTTATGGATTATTCACAGTATTTAATATGTGCAGACAAGTTCTACTTAAAAAATATTGTCAGTATTTTCATTTAACTTTTAAATATGTCAACAACAGAAATAACCTAACTGGGTATATACATTTTGAGCTGTGAAACATTCCTCTCAAAAAAACTCTTAATTTTCCAGAGGTCTCTGGTATTGGTGCTTTACAGGGAGAAGTCTGAAGCTAGTTTGAACTTCTATTTCCACTTAAGAAATCCATTATTAAATCTGGCAGTGAAATTTTTATTCTAAAAAATGTTATTCCTATAAAAAAATTACCAAAACATCACCAGGTTACATCCAGGGGTATTTATATTAATATTCTCCAGACCATGGCAAGAATTTTATTTGTGATCTCAGATTTTTGCCTCTCCACAATTTTACCTTTTACTAGAACTTTGATTGCTGCTTCTGTTCTATTTATTCTGCTTTTTCCCCTGAAACTACTATTATTCTTAATTAGATCACCCATTCTTTCTAGCAAACAACATTTCTCTTCTTTTTTATTGTTTTAAATGTTATTCCTATAACATATTCCTCTTTGCTTTTTAATCTTCTTCCAGAAGGATTTCTGAAGTCTGTCCCCCATGCTACTAATTAATTTCTGATGTCAATTCTGCCTAAAAAGTCAATCAAAATTTTATTTTTTTGTCCATAATAATTTCTGTCTGCTATTTCCAGATTAACTTCAATTTCATATAACTTTGTTTCTGATTTCTGTTACATATTTTTTAATGTCTTAAGATTTAGGGAAAAAAATAAAACATTTTCTGTCACATTTCTTAAGTTGTTTACAAGTAAAAGTTTTCTTTCCAACATTTGAAGTGTTGCTCCATTTCTGTTACCCTAAAAATATATTCACAGGTCATTTCTTAAAAAGACAATGTTTAAATGAGAAGGGATTTAACCCAGCCTGGAATTTGCCAACAGGAAATTCATTTGGCCTCTCTCAACATCATAGGTGTCCTTCTTTTGGGGAAAGGGGATGGTCAGAGATTCCTTAATAACTTAATGAAAGCAGTGGTCACTATCTACAGACAATATTTGCAAACATAATTTTTCCTTAGTTCCCTCCTATACCATTGCACAATTCCTTGTCCCCAGTGAGTATCCAGTCACTGAACACGAAAATAGTGAGAATCTGAGAAGAATATAAGAGCAAATGTGACTACTAGAAAGAAACAACATCCTGAGATGTCATTGTATCCATATGTGGGGATCTCATGTCCTGAACCCTAGAACATGATCTGAATGCAGGGCAGGTGGCAATAGGCAAAATGGGATGATGTGACTTGAAACAAGACTAGAGGAAAATAGTACTAAACAAATGTATTACCATCTACCATGCACATAAACTGATGGAAGATTTTGGAGAGTTGTCCAACAATTATGTAAGTCGAGTAAGAGTTAATAAAACAACAGTTAATGTTGACTCAGTACTAACTCTGTGCTAGGATCTGCTAAGACTTTAAATGTTAATTTGTTTGATCCTCATAAGAGCTTGATGAGAATATTATTATTGTTTATTTACTCCTATTTTAGAGTTGAGTAAGTCTGATAAATAACTGTCTGAGGTTAATTATATCCAGTAAGTGGCAGAGCCTGAACTGAACTCCAACCAGAGCTCACAGTCTTTACCATGGTCCTCTACGTAAAGCTGTTGACCTCTCGGCCACAGGAGGTGTTCAGTCATAGGACAGGGACCATTAATCAAGGCTGTTAAAAGGGGGACACACACATGGAGAGGACTAGATAACATCCAACCCATTCCATCTCTATGAATTAAACGTTCATAGAACTCCCATCGGCATGCTGGATAAAGAAAGTGCAACTCGCACCATAACCCTCCACAAGTCAAATCCTAGAGGAAAGTTGAAATACGTCTATCCTTTGCACACGTAACACCACAAAGGCTTCCATATAACATGGATGAACAGAAGCTGAGCTGTAGCACACCTCTTATATCCCAAGGGGTGGTTCCAGCCTGTGCTGAACAACAGAGGCACCTGCATCCCAGCAAAGAGGTTGAACAGGTCAACCCAGGGCTTGGACCCTGGAGGACCACTCTCCTAAATGCCTTCTTCCCATGCTTCCTTTTAGAAAAGAATTCTGGGGAAGACTACCCTCAAGAGCTGCTGTGTCCCCTTAGGGAACGAATATAAGAAAGTGTCAGTAGGTCTCAACAATTATTTGGTATTTTCCTGAATGAAGGCATGGAGGAGTCATTCCTCAGAACATGATAACCTGGTGAATAATGCACAATTTCCTCTATGCTATAACACACCCTCCTTCCTTGAAGAGGACTCTAGAGTCCTCATCTTCAGGCTCCGTCTAGGACAGCTTCTTCCATCCCCTCTGCTCCATGGTTGAGAAACTAGGGTATCCTCTTTGCAAACCACCTCAACCTCAGCTTCTCCCACCCAGGAAGAGAAGGACAGAGACCATCTGCAGCACACCTGCTTCCACAAAGGAATGGTCATGGGCATCAGACCAGCTGCCTGCCAACTCCCCATTTGTGGAAGAAGATAGAGGGCAACAGGGCCAGGCCCCTTTTTGACAGCATCTGAGCTGTCCCCGCTGCAGGAGCTGGGGAACAGAGTCTTTATGACAAAGGCATCCAGGGATGGCCAGCAACTACACTGCCTGCATCAGCTCCTTTGACCTTCACAAAGCCCCAGAGGGAAGTAGAATTACTTTGTCATTATTGGATGAAAAAATGGTGACTTGAATGGTCTAAAGTCACACAGAGAGATAGAGACAAAATTCACACTCACTCCTTGGCCTGACACTTCAGCCAAGGTTCTCAGATCCAGAGGGATAAAAGGAGAGAGAGAACCCTATTTCTGACCATTGGGTACTGTGGGGTCCTGTCCACTAAACAGTATGAGAACAGGGGAATCCTTTTTCTGTTTTCACAGGTCTGAGCTCTGACCCTCGAAGTTTTTTTTGTCTGTGTGTGTGTGTGTGTGTGTGTGTGTGTGTGTGTGTATGAGCTTGTACCCAGCCCCATTGTCTTAGAGGAACTGGAAACCCACCTTGCCTTCCCACATTCAATGGCGCATACTTAGGCCCCTACAGGAAATTGCAATTTCACATCGAAGTGCAGATGGGCTGGACTCTCAGGGAGACTCAGAGCCCTTGGAGGATTGACTTGGCCTTGTCGGCTTTGCCCAGAGTAGGCTTTTGGCCTCGTGTGTCCCTGAACAACTGTCCTCAGCATCATCACATGCACACAATACACAAGTCTCACAGGTCAGCACTGCCCAGGAGTCCTGGCTTCTCCCTCTGCCAGGGAACTGGAGGCTCTCCCTTTGCCCTATAGCATTCATGCTCACACCTCCTGCCCCCCCTTCCTGTGAGTCTTAGTTTCTTTCACCTCTTTCTACAGGGTTTCTGCAGAAATCCTCTCTCACCAGAGGACCCCTACATCTAGCTCTGGGTATCCGTATCCTCAAATCCCTGTACTCAGTAACCTCTCTCCTCTGGGTCTTTTTCTTTAGTTCCTGCAATGATTATACCAACCTCTTCTTGCATCCTTTTTTGGTGTGACTCTTCTTATATTCTTTAGATCTTCTATCTCCTTGTGGTTGTCCAGGTACCAGATGGTCACTCCAAAATGTCCTATTGATCAATCATTTCATTTATGTCCAATATCTGTATTTACATAAAACTAACAATTTCATATGTGTATTACAAGATAGAGCTAGTGCAACCCACATCCACCCTACTCATTCTGAGTTCCTAATGAATACAGAAGAAAGTTCTTCTGTTGCTTCAAGTTTCTCCACAATATTAGCCCGAACTTCTTTTCCAAACTGATTTTTTCCTGTTTTTATCCTGTACTCCTAATAAAGATATACAACCCAGTTCTGCCAGAGGTAATCCTCAAATGTACAGATTCTTTGTGTTTAAGATTCTCTCACTGATAAGAAACTTGGGCTTCATCTCTTAAATGATGCTACACAGAGAGTTATTTTAAACAGATACACACAATCACATTTGCATATTGTATACGTATAGTATTGAGACCAGTAAGAGACATCTCTATGAAGAAGCCTACCTGAGAAAGCAAGTGGATAGGTAAGGAATGGGGTGGTAGATAGAAAGAGTTACAAGATTGAGGTACATTCACTGAATGACTAATGAGGCCATCATATGTTTACTGCTCAAGGGCAAAGAGCTGGTGCCAAGGTAGATCCTCGAGAGGAGACGCTGCAGCTGCAGGACTGGTGGAGCAGCGTAGCCACGGACACAGAGAAGAACAAGGTGAGAGCATGTTGGTTGCATGCACACTTTACTTCTGAGCTTTTGGAGAAAAAGAAGAGGATGAGAGTGCGTGTGTGCTATGATGTACAGGGCAACATTGAGGAAACATTCCCCTCACCCTTGAAATACTTGCTGTTTTAGAATGGGTCAATACTGCCAAAAAGAATGTGTACTTTCACTACGTATGTGTTAAAGTTTACACATATTATGTAATACACCATACATCTTACAGCAACTTGTTTCTTCCATCATCACATTACTATTCTTAAAAAGTATTCCATGTGAATACATTCATTTTAACTGTTGTACAGAATTCACTAAAAGGACAATATCGCTAATAACCATTTCCAAGTTATCTGTGTGACAGTAAACATCTTTTGACTGTCTTCTGGAACATGTATATTGAAGTTTCTCTAGGGGAAGTGGGTAGATAAGAAATGGGGTGGTGTGTAGAAAGAGTTACAAGACTGAGGTAACCAGATAGAGCTGGTGCAACCCACATCCACCCTACTGATTCTGAATTCCTAATGGATGCAGAACAAAGTTCTTCTGTTGCTTCAAAATTCTCCACAATATTAGCCCAAACTCCTTTTCCAGACTGATTTCTTCCTGCTTTTATCCTGTACTCCTAATAAAGATATAAAACCCAGTTTTAGAAAAATCCAGTGGTGGATTTGTGGAGTCAGCAAGAGTAAAAGTTCTCAGCTTTCCTAGGTACGGGATAGTTGCTCTCCAAGTGATAGTACAAATGTTTCCATTTGTCCCCTAACTCGTGCAATTGTCAAGATTTACACTTACTCCAAGACAAAGGATGTAAAATTGAATATTGCCTTAATTTGTTTGAATACATTTTGCCTTGGTTATTGTCCATACCAATGTCTCATATGACTTGCTGATTCAAGCCTATTGTCCATTGTTACCCACTAGGTTTGGTCTTCTTATTAGTGTTCAGGAATCTTCTCTGCTCTGAACACTAGTCCCTTACTGATTATGTGCACAGCATATACCTCTTCAGTCTATGACTTGTCTTTCTCCTTCCTTTATAATGTCTGTTTCACACAAATGTTTTAAATTCAAAGTAGTCAAATTTTACGATATTTTCTCTTCTGTGTTCTGCACTTTATGCCTGGTTTAAGAAATCAATTAATCCATTAGGAACCATTTTTTGTATCATATTTTATGTGTCGTATCCAATTATCTCAGCACTCTACCAAACATTCCCTGCCTGTTTCTTAACCAATTCATGTCGTTTACTAATTTCTAATAAATATTTGATCTCTTTCTAGGCTTCCTAATCTGCTGTATAGATGTATTTGTCAGCCCCTGTGCCAGTATTAATTAGCTGTATGAAATACCAGACAAATCATTTTCACACTTGATAGGCCATTCCTCCCTCCTCATCCCTTTCCCTGAATGGTCTCAGCTCCTCGTGGCCCTTTTTGTCTCCTACATGAATTTTGGATAAGCTTACTAAGTTCCATGGTTTAAAAAACCGGTGGTACAATGGAATATTATGCAGCCACAAGAAAAATCAGATCCTACCATTCGCAACAACATGGATGGTGCTAGAGGGTATTATGCTCAGTGAAATAAGCCAAGCGGAGAAGGATAAGTACCAAATGATTTCATTCATATGTGGAGTATTAAGAACAAGGGAAAACTGAAGGAACAAAACAGCAGCAGAATCACAGAACCCAGGAATGGATTAATAGTTACCAAAGGGAAAGGGACTGGGGAGGATGGGTGGGAAGGGAGGGATAAGGGCAGGGAAAAAGAAAGGGGGCATTACGATTAGCATGTATAGTGCGTGGGGGGCACAGGGAGGGCTGTGCAACACAGAGAAGACAAGTAGTGATTCTACAGCATCTTACTACGCTGATGGACAGTGACTGTGTAGGGGTATGTGGGGGGGACTTGGTGAAGGGGGGAACCTAGTAAACATAATGTTCATTCTGTAATTGTTTATTAATGATACCAAAAACAAAAAAAAAGACCTGTGGTATTTTGATTGGGATTACAATGAACTCATACACTAATTGGAGGAGAATTGGCATTTTTGCAATATTGAGTCTCAATAACCATTGTTTATCCCCACGTTTTTAGGTATTCTTTTTGTCATCCAGCAGAATTTGGAAATTGCTTAATTCAGTCTTAGAATTATTCCTAGATTTCTTATTTTTGGTATCATTAATCTACAATTACATGAGGAACATTATGTTTACTAGACTCCCCCCATCACCAAGTCCCCCCAACATACCCCATCACAGTCACTGTCCATCAGCGTAGTAAGATGCTGAAGAATCACTACTTGTCTTCTCTGTTGTACAGCCCTCCCCATGCCCCCCACCTATATTATGTCTGCTAATCATAATGCCGCCTTTCTTCCCCACCCCCTCCCTTAACCCTCCATTCCCACCCATCCTCCCCAGTCCCTTTCCCTTTGGTAACTATTAGTCCATTCTTGGGTTCTGTGAGTCTGCTGCTGTTTTGTTCCTTCAGTTTTTTCTTTCTTCTTATACTCCACAGATGAGTCAAATCTTTTGATACTTGTCTTTCTCCACCTGGCTTATTTCACTGAGCATAATACCCTCTAGCTCCATCCATGTTGTTGCAAATGGTAGGATTTGTTTTCTTCTTATGGATAAATAATATTCCATTTTGTATATGTACCACATATTCTTTATCCATTCACCTACTGATGGACACTTAGGTTGCTTCCATTTCTTGGCTATTGTAAACAGTGCTCCGACAAACATAGGGGTGCATATGTCTTTTTCAAACTGGGCTGCTGCATTCTTAGGGTAAATTCCTAAGTGTGGAATTCCTGGGTCAAATGGTATTTCTATTTTGAGCTTTTTGAGGAACCTCCAAACTGCTTCCCACAATGGTTGAACTAATTTACATTCCCACCAGCAGTGTAGGGGGATTCCCCTTTCTCCACATCCTTATCAGCATTTGTTGTTGTTTGTCTTTTGGATGGTGGCCATCCTTACTGGTGTGAGGTGATATCTCGTGGTTTTAATTTGCATTTCTCTGATGACTAGCGATGTGGAGCATCTTCTCATGTGTCTGTTGGCCATCTGAATTTCTTCTTTGGAGAGATGTCTTTTCAGCTCCTGTGCCCATTTTTTAATTGGATTATTTGCCCTTTGTTTGTTGTAGTGCATGAGCTATTTATATATTTTGGATGTCAACCCTTTATCGGATCTGTTCTAGTGATGGTGCCCTTTGCTATACAGAAGCTTTTCAGCTTGATATAGTCCCACTTGTTCATTTTTGCTTTTGTTTCCCTTGCCTGGAGAGATATGTTCATGAAGAAGTTGCTCGTGTTTATGTCCAAGAGATTTTTGCCTATGTTTTTTTCTAAGAATTTTTTGGTTTCATGACTTACATTCAGATCTTTGATCCATTTTGAAATTACTTTTATGTATGGGGTTAGACAATGATCCAGTTTCATTCTCTTACATGTAGCTGTCCAGTTTTGCCAACACAAGCTACTGAATAGGCTGTCATTTCCCCCATTGTATGCCCATGGTTATTCCTAGATTTATTGTTAGAATAATTTCTAGATTCCCAAATTTCTGTTCTATTGAGAATAGCAAGTCTCTTAAAAATAATATTTTATGGGGGAGAACCAAGATGGCGGCATGAGTAGAGCAGTGGAAATCTCCTCCCAAAACCATATATATTTTTGAAAATACAACAAATACAACTAATCCTAAAAGAGAGACCAGAAGACACGGGACAACAGCCAGACTACATCCACACCCACGAGAACACAGCACCTCACGAAGGGGTTAAGATACAGGCCACGGCCCGGTGGGACCCGAGCTCCCCTCACCCCAGTTCCCGGCAGGAGGAGAGGAGTTGGAGTGGAGAGGGAGAGGGAGCCTAGGACTGCTAATCACCCAGCCCCAGCCATCCACACTGGAGCACAGACACACAGTGCATGCATGGGGTGCTGGAAACTAGGGAAACAGGACAGTAAGACCTGTGAGTGGGTCCCTGCAGCCCGCACACCCGGGACAAAGAAAAGCGAGTGCTTTTTCAAAGTCTTAAAGGGACAGGGACCCCACAGTGGACGAAAGAGCCCTGGGACACTTAGCCCAGCAGCTGCGAATTCCGGGGAACTCTGGGCACCCGAATCCCTGCAGTGAAGCTCAGAGGCCCCTCACCACAATAAACAGCCTCCCGCCTGTTCCCCCTCTGACAGGGCTCCACCACATTGGAGTAGCAGCCAGAGGTAGGCCATGCCCACAGCAACTGCAGAGCTAAATAAACTCCATAGCGGCCGGGCAAGATCAGAAGCCCCATCTGCATGCAGCTGCCCTACACAAGCCGCTAGAGGCTGCTGTTCTCCCAGGAGAGGAAGGCCATAAACTGGCAAGAAGGGACTTTCTCTTACCCAACACACATGCCAACTCCCCACAAATATATCTATCGCCATGAAAAGGCAGAATAAATTGATACAGACCAAGATCACAGAGGCAAACCCTGAGAAGGAGAGAGACCTAACCAGTCTTCCTGAAAAAGAATTAAAAATAAAGCTAATAATCATGCTGATGGAGCTGCAGAGAAACATGCAAGAGCTAAGGGATGAAGTCTGGAGGTAGATTACAGATGTCTGGAGGGAGATTATAGAAATGAAACAATCTCTGGAAGGATTTATAAACAGAATGGATAAGATGCAAGAGGCCATTGATGGAATAGGAACCAGAGAACAGAAACGCGTAGAAGCTGATGCAGAGAGAGATAAAGGGATCTCCAGGAATGAAACAATATTAAGAGAACTGTGTGACCAATCCAAAAGGAACAATATCCACATTATAGGGGTACCAGAAGAAGAAGAAGAGAGAGAAAGGGATAGAAAGAGTATTTGAAGAAATAATTGCTGAAAATTTCCCCAAACTGGGGGAGGAAATAATCGATCAGACTATGGAAGTGTACAGAACTCCCAACAGAAAGGACCCAAGGAGGACAACACCAACACACATAATAATTAAAATGGCAAATATCAAGGACAAGGACAGAGTTTTAAAGGCAGCTAGAGAGAGGAAAAAGGTCACCTACAAAGGAAAACCCATCAGGCTATCATCAGACTTCTCAACAGAAACCTTACAGGCCAGAAGAGAATGGAATGATATATTTAATGCAATGAAAGAGAAGGGCCTTGAACCAAGAATACTGTATCCAGCACAACTATCATTTAAATATGAAGGAGGGATTAAACAATTCCCAGACAAGCAAAAGTTGAGGGAATTTGCCTCCCACAAACCACCTCTACAGGGTATTTTAGAGGGACTGCTCTAGATGGGAGCACTTCTAAGACTAAATAGATGTCACCAGAGAAAATAAAATCACAGTAAAGAAAGCGGACTAACCAAATACTAACTAAAGGCAAAAAATAAAATCAACTATCCACAAAAGCAGTTAAAGGAAGCACAAAAGAGCACAGAATAAAACAACCAACATATAAAGAATGGAGGAGGAGTAATAAGAAGGGAGAAAAATAAAGAATTACCAGACAGTGTTTAAAATAGCTCAATAAGTGAGTTAAGTTAGACAGTAAGATACTAAAGAAGCTAACCTTGAACCTTTGGCAACCATGAATCTAAAGCCTGCAATGGCAATAAGTACATATCTTTCAATAATCACCCTAAATGTAAATGGACTGAATGCACCAATCAAAAGACACAGAGTAATAGAATGGATAAAAAAGCAAGACCCATCTCTATGCTGCTTACAAGAGACTCACCTCAAACCCAAAGACTATAGGAACAAAGGAAGACTGAAGGAACAAAACAGCAGCAGAATCATAGAACCTAAGAATGGACTAACAGTTACCAAAGGGAAAGGGACCAGGGAGAAAGGGAGGGAAGGGAGGGATAAGGGTGGGGAAAAAGGGGATATTACGATTAGCATGTATAATGGGGGGGTATGGGGAGGGCTGTGCAATGCAGAGAAGACAAGTAGTGATTCTACAGCATCTTACTACGCTGATGGACAGTACTGTAATGGGGTTTGTAGGGGGGATTTGGTGAAGGGGAGACCCTAGTAAACATAATGCTCTTCATGTACTTGTAGATTAATGACAACAAAATTAATTAATTAATTAATTTAAAAAAATAATAATATTTTACAACTTACTTTTACTACATTGTAACAAAAGTATTGATTTTTTAACATTGGTTTATATTTGTTCATCTAGAGACTCAGAATTTCTTTTGCATACAATCCTATTTTCTGTGAATTCTATCCATATTGTCTCTCCTTTGCAGTCCTCATATGGCAAAACTTTTTCCTAGTGGTCTATATTTACAAATGAGACAATGCTTCAGATACTAGCACAGAAAAGGAAAGCTCTATATAAATTTTCTGCTCCATGAAGATATGTGGCCACCTCTCCCCGGAGCGCCCTGCTGTATGTGAATTACAATTCTTATTCTTGACTCCTTTTTATATCTCACACCTAAATAATCCCATTCTTTCGTTTAGATTTGGATTTTTTTTCTTTTTATGTACTTATTTATATAGAGATTCTAGATGTTCTCATAGGAATGGGATGTGTCAACATCAGCTAAGTCTGCCATGTTGCTGAGACACCCACCTCTAAAATATTACATTTCTCTCCCATATCAGCTAATCATAGTTTCTGAGGTCTCCCATCTACTGAACCCTCTCAATTCTGAGATACTGTGACTCTGTGTGCATATGGAAAAGGGAGATTTTTAAGAGAGAAAAGCAAATTGTTTCAGTTACAGCCATAAAAAAGCACAAATTTATAGGGAAAGATGTTTCTTTTACCTGCTTCCCCTGCATCTAGCATATAATCCAATGTGTACTGCAGGAGACAATGAAAAATTGTGATTAATTACAGATTAAAGTATTCAGTAGATGTCTTTTTAGAAAAATTAGTCAATTACTTAGGATATTCATTTTTCAATGTGCATTTCAGATAAACAATAAGCAACTTTTAATTATTTTATTTTATGAATTGAAGTATAGTTGATAGACAATATTATATTGGTTCTCTGGACTACAGTAACAAGTATGGAAATTCCATAATGGTTTAAAAAGAACCAAGTCTATTTCCCCCTTATGTAACAGTCCTAGTGGGTGTCCAAGGTGGCGGTGGTCCTCCTGGATATAGAGGACTAAGGACACAGGCTCTTTCCGCCCACTGACTCCACCATCCCATTCAGCCTCCTGGTCATTTGCACCCAGCTGGCCCAAGAGGAAATTTGGAGGAATTTGGAGGAAGCCCAGAACTGGAACACATGGATGATTTGGCAGGAACTCAGTCCTCTGTCCACACCTCAGTGCAAGGAGGTGTGTAATGCAGTCAATCTGAGTGTCCAGGAAGAAGAGAACTATCTGGATTGGGTGAGATGCAGGCAGCCTCTGCTACAGCTGGTAAGCCTGACAGTCAAGGTGGATGAAAGCAGGGAACCAGTAGCGAAGCATTAAGGATGCATTACATTATTTTGGGTAGAAAACAATGGTGGTCAAAGATAAAGCACTGAAACAGTAAGTATAAAACTTTGTATGGATTATTTGATAAAGAATTAAACATCAGATGTAGAGGTGAGGAATAACCTGGGAGATGGTGCCTGGTATCATCCCACATATGAGGACCCACAATACAAACCTGTATATATTCAAGCTATTGAGTGCTGAGGTATTGGTACATAAAATGAATAATATTCCAAAAAATCTTTGTAAGGGAGATAAAAATAAACAAGATACAGTTCTCTTCCTCAAAAAAATCTTATAGTCTTCTTAGGTTGGACATGCAGAGTGTAGGGTTTGGTCAGACCTGCTGGCAGGATGACTGAACATGGAAATATGGGGAGAATAGATTAAGTCTACAGATAGAAACCAGAGTGCCTGCCAAGGAGCAGGTGGAGCCACAGTGGAATTGGATGAGTTACCAAAGGCAACAATAAAAAAAGGTAAGGTAAGGTCAAAGAGAAAAACATCATGATTACATATTTTAATATTTGGAATAGGGATGGAACCTCTCAAAGGAAATGGTGAATGTCTACTTTACAAATGGGACACCTGGGGATAAACACCAATGTGTTTTGTTATGACCTAACCCTAATGGTCTATGATATACAATCTTGTGATGTCCGTCTGGACACCGATACCTCCTGGACTCTGGGTTCCATCTGGGTTTGGTCAGTGGAACAATTTCTAATTGTTCAGGGTGCTCCTTGGACTACTAACCACTCTTTGCCTTGGACGTTTGTTTGTTTTTTTTAAAGAATTCAAAATATTGTCTTTTCATTTTCATGTGTATTAAAATAGTGTGTGATTCTGCCTTCTCCATTAAGTTGTGAGGTTCTTGTGAGCAGACTATTTTATATATGAATAAATGGATGAATAAACTGTATTTTTCACACATTTCTGACTTTTCCACAAGGTCTCAGAGAAGTTCAAGAACATAAAAAATGAACTTTAATTATTTTTAAATGATTAAACCCAAGGTGTTGGGGTGATAGTGGTGGAGTTGGGAGAAGGGGCACCTCTGATTCACAGACTGCTCACTTCTCAGACATGAGTGTCCAGGGCTAATTGTCAATTAACTCAACTGACCAAGAGGGATTTTTTTTCCCAATGTATCGACATCTATGGATTTAGTAAAACCAGGTATGGACACAGAACCACGGGAGTCAAAATCAGCAGCTTAGAAGATTATTACACACAGTAACTTCACTAATCATTTTGGATTCTCCTCCCCTTTCGTGCTGAAGGATCCATGAGAGAAGACAACCAGTCCTCCACCCTCAGTTTCATCCTCCTGGGAGTTGTTAGTCACTAGGAACAGGAAGATTTCTTCTTCATCCTCTTCCTCTTCATTTACCACATCACACTGATAGGAAACCTGCTCATCATCTTGGGCATTCACGCTGACATTGGCCTCCACAAACCCATGTACTATCTCCTTGCCATCCTCTCCTTTGTCAATGTCATCTTCTCCTCTGTAACCATCCCCAAGACCCTAGCCAACTACATGTTAGGCAAGAAAGCCATCTCCTTTGGGGGATGCCTGACACAGATGTATTTCATGATTGACATGGCTAACACAGATAGCTATATCTTGGCTGCAATGGCATATGACCGACTGTGCTGTGGCCATCAGCCGCCTACTTCATTACTCAACAGTTATGAGCCCAAGGACTTGTGTCCTGCTAGTTGTTGGGTCTTGGGTGGTTGGAAGTATCAATGCCCTCCCACACACCCTGCTCACAGCTAGTTTGTCCTTCTGTGGAAACCAGGAAGTGGCCAACTTCTACTGTGACCTTGCCTCTTTACTCAAGCTGTCCTGTTCTGACATCCAGTTTAACATGAAGATGATGTACCTAAGGGTTGGTGTTTTCTCTGTGCCATTACTGTGCATCATCATCTCCTATGTTCAGGTCTTTTCCACAGTCTTAAGGGTTCCATCCACCAAGGGTGTGCTCAAGGCCTTCTCCACCTGTGGGTCCCACCTCACAGTTGTTTCTTTGTATTATGGGACGGTCATGGGCAGGTATTTCCGCCCTCTGACCACTTACAGCCTAAGGGATGCAGTGATCACTGTGATGTACATCGCGGTGACCCCAATGCTAAATCCTTTCATCTACAGTCTGAGAAACCGAGACATGAAGGCTGCTCTAGGGAAAATCTACAGCAAGAGACTATTTTATAGCTAACATGAGGTCATAATAGAGACTGTAGTTCCCGGCTAGGATGCACTTGAAAATCTGCTCCAAAATCATCTCCATCCAAGAAGTCACCTTGATCTCCCAGGACAAGGGGACTCAGGTCTCTAGGTTTACATTTGATCATGTCAGTTTCCAAAAGCAGGAGTGGTCAGAAACATATGGCTTCACCTGTTCAGGTACAAGTGAGTAGGAGGCAATATCATGTTTTGCTCTGAGCTTATTTGGTGTGTTCATGTAATACTGGATTTCTTTCATCATAACTCATTTAATCATTCCCTTACTCTGAGCTGCTATTCCGCTTCTCTCCATTTATCCTCTACCTTTTCCTCCTTTGGTAGGGACATTAGGTAAAGCTTCGGGGCTGGTCTATTAAGCAAGTAGCCATACTAGTCCAGCAAGGTCTTCCTCATCAGTCCATTTCTATTCACTTAAGGTAAGGTTACAAAGGTACAGAACTGGTGGCCTATCCTGATCACTAGAAAACCAACTTTGCCAGATGGAGTCAAAGTAAGTACACTCTTTCTTGCCCTTAGGAGTTTGGACTTAAAACATAGTTACATGATTTTAAAACACAGTTACAGTTTCTTGCATAGAAATTATATCTGCATCAAGCCCTTGTAGATGCAACCCCAGTCCTGTGACCATTGCATCAGGTAGGGATTAAAAATGATAAAGTAATATGGGGAAGAAAGAAAAAAGCATAAAGTGTACTCTGCCCTTGGCAAGAACTGCATACTCATAGCAGTATCCTTCCCCAGATCTACCAAAAAAACCCAGAAATCTATCCAGTGGGAATATATATAGTTATTTAGCCCCATTCGTTTTCATATTGAATGTGAGCACACACTTGTGAAGACATGTAAGCCAGCCCTTCATGCATTTAACCTCCTTATTTTAATTTAACCAATGCTTTAATTGCCAGTTCCAATTCTCTATCAAACCAGTACTCTGAGGAAGATTTCTCTCAGTCCATTGGGGTTTTTTACTTTTTTTATTGATGTATAATAAATACATAATATTATATTGGTTTCAAGTATACAACATAGTGATTCAACAGTTATACCCATTATTAAATCTTTACCCCAACTAGTTACTATCTGTCAATATAGAAAGAAGTTACAGAACTACTAACTATATTCTCTATACTGTACTTTAATCCCCATGAATAATTTATGTTATGATTGAGATTTTGTGCCTCCTTATCCCCTTCACCTGTTTCACGCACACACCCGAACCACTTCCCCATGGTAACCACCAGTCAATTCTCAGTGTTTATGAGTTTGCTGCTGTTTTGTACATTTTGTTTTATTTTGTTTTTAGATTCCACATATAAGTGAAGTCATATTTCTCCACCTGGCTTATTGCACTTAGCATAATATCCTCTAAGTCCATCTATGTTGTTGCAAATGGCAGGATTTATTATCTTTTTTATGGCTGAATAATATTCCATTGTGTTTATATACCACTTCTTCTTTATCCATTCTTCTATTGAAGGCCACTTTGTTTCCATATCATGGCTATTATAAATAATGCAGCAATAAACATAGGGACTCTTTTTTGAATCATAGATTTTAATTTCTTTGGGTAAATTCCTAGAAGTGCAGTTACTGGGTCATATTGTATTTCTATTTTCGTTTTTGTCGGGGGGAACCTCCATACTGCTTTCCACAGGGGTTGCACCATTAATATTCCCACCTAACGTGTAGGAGGGTTCCCTTTGCTCCACAATTCTCACCAGCACTTATTTCTTGTCTTTTGGATAGTGGCCTTTACAACTAATATGAGGTGATATCTCACTGTGGTTTTGATTTGCATTTCCCGAATTAGTAGCAATGTGCTGCATCTTTTCATGTGCCTGTTGGCCATCCAAATTTCTTCTTTGGAGAAATGTCTGTTCAGGTCCTTTGCATATTTTTTAATTGGTCCATTTGTTTTTTTAGTGTTGAGACACATGAGTTCTTCATATCTTTTGGATGTTAAACCCTTCCCAGATAATAGCATTTATGAGTGTATTCTTCCATACTGTAGGTTGCCTTTTTGTTTTGTTGATGGCATCCTTTGCTGCTTGGTAGTTTTTTAGTTTGATGAAGACCCACTTGTTTATTTTTGCTTTTGTTCTCCTTGCTTTGGAATATGTGTCCAGAAAAATGTTATTCAACCTTACATTCAAGAGATTTTTCCCTGTGTTTTCTTCTAAGAATTTTATGGTTTCATGTCTTATATTTAGGTCTTTAATCCATTTCTAGTTTACTTTTCTGTATGCTGTTAGGGAGTAATACAGTTTCATTCTCTTGCATCTAGCTGTCCAGTTTTCCCAACACTATTCATTGAAGAGACTGTCTTTTCTCTTATGTTTATTCATGGCTCTTTGTCATATAATTATTGATCATATATATGTGGGTTGATTTCTGGCCTCTCTTTTCTGTTCCCTCGATCTATTTGTCTATTCTCATACCAGTACCATACTGCTTTGATTACTGTAGCTTTTTAATATGGCTTGAAGTCAGGGAGTATCTATGTCCATTTTTGAACATCATGGGCTTTAAAGTGTTTTCCTTCTTGTGAAGAAATGCTGGCTACCAGGGTGTAGTAGCTTCTGTTCCCATTCTTTTTTAGCACTGAGCACTTGCACCTATGACCAAATTAACAAAGCCCAGTCCAGAGTCAAAATCTATTCATGTCTGATCCCCAAGGTTATCAGCGTCAGTCTCACTTGACAACTGTGATCAGGCCTTGTACACCAGGGAGGGAATCTGCCACGTAGCCATCTGTACTTTCTGTCTCTTTTGCTGGCAGAAACAACAGCACTTGTTGCCATTTTGTGCCTCAGAGGGTGCAGAAGGAATATGTCTAGATTCAGCCCATCTTTGCATTGTTGCAGTACCTCCATCCACTTATATCATGGACTCAGGTGACTACCTCAAGTGAGCACATGGAGAGATCTGCTTCTCAATTCCAATCATCTTCCAAACCTGAAAGGGTGTTTCTCTGATGGGCATCAACATGTCCTATCTTAGTGCACCTGCCAAATTCCTACCATGATTTCCATAGGACTGTTGCTCCATATGGGCATCCCTTTAATAGGGCAGGCTTCCACCATCTGTCTGCCATATCATATGTCTAGGACATTGACCTCTGTCCGTGAGTCAGGAAAAACCCAAACATAGGGGATTTTACCTCTATTCAATCAGCGTCAGCATCTGAACCCACAGCTACCCCAAACATTTAACCTCTAGCATATGTGACTGTAAAGCTCTTGAAGTGTGCTAGTCCAAACTGAAATATGTTACAAGTGTAAATTATGCTCTGGATTTGGAATATTATATTTCAATAATATTTTAGAATATTGATTGCATGTTGAAATGATAATATCTCCAGTATGCTGGGTTAAATTAAATATATTATTAAAATTATTTGTTTTTGTTTCATTTCCTTTTCCCCCCCTCCTTTATTGTTCATCTTCCAAATACCAACTCTTACTTTCATTGGTCCTTTCTATTGTTTTGTTCTATTTCATTTGTTTCTGCTCTGATCTTCCTTTTGTTATCTTTGAACTTAGTTTGTTCTTTTTTAGTTCCTTGAAGTCTACAATTGAGTTGTTTATCTGAGGTCTTTATTTTTTCTTAACATAAGCATCTATTGCTATAAACATCTCACGTACAACTGCTTTTGCAACACCCCACATGTTTTGGGATGTTGTGTTTCCATTTTCCTTTGTGTTCTTTTTTTAAGTTTCATTTTGATTTCTTGTTTGAATCATTGGTTGTTCAGAAGTATGTTTGCTTTCCATATGTTTGTGACTTTCCAGGTTATCTCCTGTTACTGATTTCTGGTTTCATACCACTGTGGTCAGAAAAGATACTTGGTATGACTTCAGTCTTTTTAAATTTGCTGAGACTTGTTTTGTGAGCAATCATATGATCTGTCCTGAAGAATTTTCTGGTGCACTTGAGAAGAATATCTACTCTGCTCCTGTTGGATTAAATATTCTGTATATGTCTGGTAGGGTCACTTGGTCTAAAGTGGGATTCAAGCCCAAGGGTTTTTTGTTGACTTTCTGTCTGCATGATCAATCCATTGTTGAAAGTTGTGTATTAAAATTCCTTATGATTGTTGTATTGTTTTCTCTTTCTCCCTTAAGATCTGTTATCTGTTAGTATATAGTACATGCCTATTATACTTAGTGGCTCCACTGTTGGGTGCACATATACTTACAATTGCTATAGCTTTTTGATGAATTGACTCCTCATCATTGTACAATGGCCTTTATCTTTTAATACCATTTTTGGCCTAAAGACTATTTTTCTCTGCTCTCATTTGATGTCTACTTCCATGGAATGTATTTTCCATCCTTTCACTTTGAACCTATGTGTGCTTAAAGCTGTAGTGAGTCTCTGTAAACAGCATATACTTGAGTCTTTTTTTTATCTAACCATTCACTCTATGTCTTTTAATTGAAGAATGTAACGCATTTACATTTAGAGTAATTTCAATAGGTAAGGACTTATTAATGGCATATTATTGATTGTTTTATAGCTATTTTGTAGGTCCCATGCTCTTTTCTCCTCTCTTGTTGCCTACCTTTGTCAGTTGATGATTTTCTATAGTGGTATGTCTTTATTCCCTTTCTTTATCATATTTTCTGAATCTACTATAGCTTTTACTTTGTGGTTACCAAGAGTCCTACATAAGGTATCATAAATAAAACTGTTTATGCTGATAACAATCTAACTTAAACCACATGCAAAACTTTACCCTTTTACTCCGCATTTATGTTTTTGATGTCACAATTTATCTCTTTATATATTTCGTATCCAATTAACACATTATTTTAGCTATAGTTATTTTTGATACTTTTGTTCTTTAATTTGTTACCACATCATTATGTAATTATAAATTCAGAAATAAATCTGAATCTAACCATATACTTATCTTTACCAGTGTGTTGTATATTTTCATTTTTTATGTTACAAATCAGTGACCTTTTGTTTCAGGTTAATGAACTGTTTTCAGTGTTATCTTGTACAACACGTCTAGGAGCGATCACCTACCTCAGCTTCTTTTTCATAGGGGAAGTCTTTATCTCCCACTCCTATCAAAAGGACAATTAAGTTGGAAAAACATCTTTGTTGGCAGTTTCTTTCTTTCAGCGCTTTGAGTATATCATCCCATTTCCCCTGCCCTGCAAGATTTCTGCAGACAAAATTGCTGATAGCATTTTTAGGGATTCCCTTTTGTGAGAGAAATATTTTCCTCTAATTTTTCTTTTTTTCTTGTATTCTTTCATAGCCTTGTTTCTTTTCCCAATGTCAGTTCTTACTAAAATTTATATAAAATATTTTTCTGTTCTTTATTCATTTCTGACTGCAATTTCAAAATCAATTTCATTTTCATCTGTTTTCTTATGTTATAGAAATTTCATCTAAGTATTTTCTATTTTTGATTCTTAAGAACATGAAAACAATAATTTCTAAGAAATGTCCCTCTTCCTTTTCTAAACGTGCTTTCAAGTATAAGATTTTCTTCCAAGTGCTTAAGGTGTTACACCCTTTCTCTTGCTTACATATTTCATAGATTTTTTTAATGTCCTTAAATGAGAAGTTATTTAACCAAATATGGAACATGCCTACAGACAATTAAACTTAGTCTGTTTCACCATTCAGACGTTTTTCTCTTGGTGGGATGGTGTGGAGAAGGTCAGAGTTTCCTTTCAAAAGCTTAGAAATCTGTAGTCACTTTCTATAGACAATATTTACAAATGTTTGAGTGTTAAAGCACAGTTTTCTTTAGAGTTCTCTAGTATATCATTGCACAGTTCCTTACCCCTAATGGGCACTCAGTAAATAAAATGGATGTAGTAATAGATTTGAGGATACCAAGAATAAAATGTGATTACCAGGAAGAAAATATTCTCATGGGTTGTCCTCTTACCATGTGTGAGATCACATGTCCTGAACACAGGGCAGATAACCACAGAAGAAGTAAGATGTTTAAACTGAAGCATGTCTGAGGAAAATATAACTAAACAAATGTTTCAACATGTACCAAGTGCAGCCTTGGATAAAAGATTTTGGAGAGTTGTGCAACAATTACATGAGTAGAGTAGGATTTAGTGAAAAGAACAGTTCACATTTACCAAGTGCTAACTATTTGCTAGACGCTGTATTAAGGACTTTTCAGATATTAATTCATTTGATCCTCATAATAGGGTTATTAACTTAAGGATGTGGCTATTTTTACTATTATTGGTAATATTCCTACTTTAGAGATGAGTAACTTTGTTTAATAATTGTCAATTCAATTAAGGTCAGTTTCAGCCAGTAAGATGCACAGTCTGGGCTGAAACCCAGCCACAGCTCTCAGCCTTCACCATGGTCCTCTGCAGCAGGGAAGTGAGCACTCTATAATAAGAGGTGTTAAGTCACAGGATAATGGCCATTGTTCATAGCTCTTACACAGGTGGCACATACATGAAGCGGATTAGATAACACTGAGGCCCCTTCCATCTCTAAGAACCTACCATTAGCATGCTAGATAAAATTTAACCCACACCATAAGTTAAATGATCCCCACGTCAAATGCTAGATCAAAGATAAAATATAACGTTTTTTCTGTCACATGTAACACCAGAAAGGATTGAGCACAGCCTGGAAGAATGACCATGGGCTCAACTATAGAAGGGTTCCAGTTTGTGCTGAATAGCAGAGGTACCCATATTACAACGGAGCCTAGACTCGGTCAGCCCGGTGCTTGGAACAGGAAGACAAATTCCCTTGGAAAATGTCTCATCTATCCTCCCGTTTCAAAGAACTCTGGGAACCATTACTCCTGAGAACCACAGTATGCCCTTGGGGCATGTCAATAGGTCCAAACAACTGCTTTGACTTTGGCCTGAATGAAGACAAAGGAAAGTCATGTCACAGGACGACCTGGCCTGGTAAGTCAGAATTTTATCCAAGCTATAATGCACTCTATCTCCTTGAAGAGGAAATAAGACTCCTGATCTTCAGGCCCCCTCTAGGAAGATCTTTCTGTCTCTTCACTCATGATTGGGAAACTCAGGGCTCCTCTTTCGAAACCATCCCATGCTGTCTCCTTTGCCTCAGACACAGGACACAAAAGACCCACTTTCCAGAACTACTACTGGATTTCTCCAGCATATCTGCCTCCAAAAACTAATGTCAAGGAGTTAGACGAGCAGTCTACAAACTCCACACTGTGGAAGATGAATGACGGCCACAGGACCAGGACCCTTTTTGACAGCATCTGAGCACCAGGAGCTGTGGGTGTTGGATAACAGAGTCTTTATGACAAAGACATCGAGGGATAGCCAGAAACTACATTGCCTGTATCATCTTTGACCCTCCCCAAATCCAAAGAGGTAAGTAAAATTATTTTATCATTTTATCAGGTGAAAAAATGGTGAATTGAAATATCTACCATCACACAGAATGATAATGGCAAAACTAAGAAAACTAGGGCTAAGATCTTGACTAGAATTGAGAGAAAAAACATACAAAATCACATAGGCAAAAGGTAGAGAGAGAACCCTCTCCTTCTGACAATGATTATCTGTGGGCTTTTGTTCATGAAAACAGAAAGAGAAAGGGGAGTTTCAGTTTGGTTTTCTCAGATCTGAGCTCTCTCTGACTCCTCAAGTTTTACTTTGCCTGTGTGTGTGTGTGTGTGTGTGTCACTGTGTACATGCACTCACACAGCCCATTGTCTTAGAGGAGCCACAAACCCACCTTGCCCTCCCAGAGTCAATGGTGCATGCTCAGGCCCCTACAGAAAATTGCTATTTCATTGTCAAGCATAGATCGGCTGGACTATCAGGGAGACTCAAAGCACTCGAAGGACTTGTTTGGTCTTGTCGGTTTCCCCTGATGCCAAGGGAGGCATTTGACCTCGTGTGCCCCTAAGAACTGTCCTCATCCCATCTCTCTCAGTGACAGATTATCTCGGAGCACAGACCCCTCCCAAGAAGAGTTTTTAGGGGCCAGCACTGCCCAGGAATCCTGACTCCTTTCCAGGGAACTGGAAGCTCTCCCTCTCCCTCTAGCATTCATGCTGATGCACATCCTGCTCCTCTTCCTGGGAGTCTAAGTTTCTTTCACCTCTTTCTGCAGGGTTCCTGCAGAGACCCTGTATCTGGCAGAGGACTCCTAGATCCCCTCTGTGGATCTTTATCCTCAACCCTGTACTCAGGATCTCCCTCCTCAGTTTCCTGCTTCTTTATTTCCTACAAAGACTACAGCAACTTCTTACCCTTCTCTGGTGGACTTTTCTTATTATTTAACTCTTTTATTTCTCCTCCTTGGGGTTGTCCAGGTGCCAGATGGTCACTCCACATGTTGTCCCATTGATAAGTCATTTTATTTATATGTCCAAATATCCATGTTGACATTAAACTAACAATTGCTTATAAGTGTTACCAGATAGAATTAGTGCAACACGCATCCACCCCACTGATTCTTAGTGCCTAATGAATGTAGAACAAAGTTCTTCTGTTGGTTCAAAATTCTCCACAATAGTAACCCAATCTTCTTTTCCAGACTGATTTCTTCCTGCTTTTATCCTGTACTCCTAATAAACATATACAACCCAGTTTTGCCAGGGGTAATCCTCAAACGTACAAATATTTTCTCTTTAAGATTCTCTCATTGATGAGAAACTTGGGTTTCATTTATTAAATGATGCTAGACAGCAAGTTATTTTAAAGAGACACACACAATAAATTATAATGCAAATACAATTTTGAGACAAGTAAGCAGATGTCTCTGTAAAGAAGCCTGACTAAAAATAGAAGTGCATACAGAATAAATGGTGTGGTAGGTAGAAAAAATTACAGGATTGAGGTACATACATTGAATGACTAATGGGGTCACCATGTTTACTTGTCAAGAGGGAAGAGCTGGTGCTGGGGTAGATCCTAGAGATAGAAGATACTGCAGAAGAGGGCACCGTGGAGGAGTACAGCCAATGACACAGAGAAGAAGAGGATGAGAGAATGTCAGATGTATGCACACTTCTGAGGTTTTGGACAAAAAGGACAGGATGTGAATAGGTGTACAGTATAATGTGCCCGGCACATATGATGGCATGTGGCCTTATGAGTTTAAGTTTCTCAGTGAAAGAAGGACATGACACCCAGCTCTGGGAGAACTGATGTGTGGTGTGTGGTGAGTTTGTGGATAGTGGCAAAGGTTTGGATGGATACCATGGACAGTGAGGATATGGGGCTTGCTTTAATTGTTGACAGTCCAAATGGAATTGAGTATCATAAATTCTAGTCACATTCTGTGTGATTTCTCTGATGTGCCTTACCACCCAGGAAGAGGGAAGTGAAAATATGGACAGAGTATCTTAGAGTGAAGGTTATGTTGGGAGGGTGCATGACCATGAGATACAGGCTGGGGAGGTATGAAAGGGCCAGAACTGGGAAAACTACCTGAGATGCAATACAGAGGTTGGGAAGTTGGAGATCACCAGTGATCAAAGAGAAGGTGTGCAAAAAATAAATAAGCTGGAAGGGTAGCATTGAACAATTATATAACATTGGCAAAATCGTGTTAAAAACAAATGCTACTTGCATCCACTTCATATTTTTATTCCTTTAACCTGAATCTTCTTTTCCACTGCATCTTTCTCTCATAGCATCACAAAATTGTCCAAAGATCCCACTGCCCAGTGTAAATGAACTTCTGCTTATTCTCAACCCCCTCTCAGAAGTCATTAATAAGAAAATGTTACAAATAACTTATCCACTTCCAAGTTTTCTGTATGACAATAAACATCCTTTGTTTTTTGAACACATGTGTTAGATCTTCTCTAGGGTCTAACCAAGAATTGAAACTACTGCATCAGGTAAATGTGTAAGAATTTTTAGCTTACTTAGATAAGGGATAATTGTTCTCCAAATGACAGTACAAATTTTTCCATTTCTTCCCTAATGCTCAGAATTGTCAAGTTTTACAACTGCTCCAAGATGAAGGATGTAAAATTGAATTTTGTTTTAATTTGGTTAAACATATTTTCTTTTAAATGATTACTGTCCATTCCAGTTTTTTCTATGACTTGCTGATTCAAGCCCACTGCCCATTATTTCCTACTGGGTTTGGTCTTTTTTTCATTGGTGTTTAGGAATCTTCTCTACTCTGAACACTATTCCCTATTGATAATGTGCTGAGCACATACCTTGTCCAGCCTGTGACTTGCCTTTCTCCTTCCTTTGTGGTGTCTGTTTCATACAAATGTTTTAAATTCAAAGTAGTCAAATTTTACAGTATATTTTCTTATGTGCTGTGTGTTTTGTGCCTGGTTTAAGAAATCAGCTCCGGCCTGATATCAGAAACACATTTTCTTACAAAATTATTGAACTTTTGCCTTTCACAATTAATCCATGTGGAAACACTTTGCATGTCATTGTTGTGCGTGGGCGTCCAGTTGTCCCGGCATGCTTTACCAAACAGCCACTCCCTGCCTGTTTCTAAACCGCTTCATGTCATCTGCTCACTTCTAACAAATACTGGATCTGTTTCTAGGTTCTCTACACTGCTAGATAGATGTATTTGTCAGCCCTTGCAGTACAAATCCACTGTGTGAAATATCCATTAAATCATTTTCACCCTTGACAGGACATCCCCCCTCCTGATCCTTTTTCTCCAAATTGTCTCAGCTCCTCTTGCCTCTTTTCTCTCGAGTTTTTGGATCCATTTACCAAATTTCATGTTTAAAAGAAATCTGTGGCATTTTTATTTGGATTGCAATGAATTTATACATGAATTCAGGATACCAGACATTTTTACTTTGAGTCTCCTTTAACATGGCTTATCTCCACATTATGTAGGTGTTCTTCTCATTCAGTAAGTTTTGTAATTTTTGAATCTAATCTTACATGTCTTCTCTTAGATTTACATCTAGATTCCCTAACTTTTTGTTGCTAAGGAGAATAAGAAGTCTTTTTCTAATTATGCTTTGCAATATACTTTTACTTAAGTGTCATAACAGTACAGATTTTTAAATACTGACTTACATCAAACAAACTTGCTGACACCTTTTTATTTATCTAGAGTTTCTGTGGGATTTCCTTTGTAGATACTCATATTTTCTGTGAATTCTATACAATTTGTGCTTTCTTTCTAACACATATGACAAAAATATTTTCTAGTGCTCTTTTCATAAATAGGACAATGCCTCAAGAGTTTTATGCAGCAAGTCAAATTAAATTCCATCCTTCATATGGATCTGTGCTCACATCTCTTGTACAGGGGCATTAATACTCTAGACCACAGACTTAGACCTTCATTCCTGCTTGAAATCCTAAGGGGACACAACAGCATCAGTTCGGGCTTCCAATTCTTTCTGAGTTTCCTTTTTGTTTCCTATACCTATGCAATCTCGTTTCTTTCTTTTAGGTTTGGCTGTATGTACTTTTATTATGTAAAATTTGTATGTGTTTTATATAGAATGGGACCTGCTGACATCAACTACATATGCCATTTAGCCAAGAATAGCAACTCAAAATATGACTTCCTTCCCAGATGAGTTAACCATAGTCTTTGAGCCCTCCGGTTTTACAGAAACCCTCTCAATTCTGAGATAGTATGATTTCATGTGAATACAGGGAAAGGCATTTCAAGAGGGAAAACCAAATTCACTGAGGTACATAGAAGAAAACGCATATCACATTTGGGGGAAACATAATTTTACCTGCATCCTCTGTGTTTAACATACAAATTCCCTTGTGTACTATAGGAGACACTGAAAATTGGCTAATGAATTAATTATAGACGGAGGTAATTACTGAGTAGGGCTCTCTGTGGAAAAATTAGAATATCCTGGACTACAGTAACAAATACATGATAAAATGTCTAATGGCTTAAAAAGAAGAAAAGTTTATTTCTCGCCAATGTAACAGTCCCAATCCCATGTCTTCTTGGTGGATGGTGGCTCTCTGAAATTGGAAAAACAGGACACAGTCTCATTCCACTATGTGACTCCGCCATCCTGTTGAGCCTCTTGGCCATTCACACTCAGCTGACAATAGGGTCAAGAGTGTGGAGGAAGTCCAGAACTGGAACACGTGGACGGACCCAGTCACATGACACCAACTCAGGGCACGGGAAGTCGGGAAACGTAGCCACGCTGAGTGTCCAGGAAGAAGAGAACGACTTAGATTTGGGGGAGCAGCTAGTCGTCTCTGCCACAGTTAGGATGCCTCGACATGATCAAAGAAGAAACCGGTAGTCAGGCACTTAAGGGAGCGCTACAGTATTTCAGATAGAAAATGATGGTGGCCAAAACTAAAGCACTAAGACAATAAGTAGAAAAGTAATCTACAAATTATTTTAAGTAAAGAATCAAAATCATCAGATGTAGAGGTGAGGGTTAGCCAGAGTGACAGTGCCTGGTAGTATCCCCACTTGTTCAAAATCCATGAAGTAAACCTATATAATTCAAGTATAAAATGTAAAATTATTTGTGTGTAAACTGAATATTCCAAAGTAAGTTTTCTGGAAGAGATAAACAAGATACAGTTCTCCTCCTCAGAAAGCCTGCAATCTATTTAGGTTGGATATGCAAACTGTGGGCTTTGGTCAGACATTTTGGCAGAATGACTGAACATGGAAGTATGGGGAAAAGAGATTAAGCCCACAGATTTAGACCTGACCTTCTCCTAAGCAGTACTTGCAGGCACGATGGAGCAGGATGAGTGACCAAAGGAAGTAATAAAGGTAAGAGAAGATGAAATGAAACATTATGATACATATATTTAAGGGTTTGGAATAATGATGAAATATAGCAAAGTTGAATGTCTGCTTTAAAAATGGGATACCAGGGAAATAAACTTACTGATTTGTTTTTGTGCTACAACAAAATCCCAGCAGTCCGTGATTTACATTCTTCTGATTCCAGTCTAGACAACTGTCACCTCCTGGGCTCTGGGCTCATTCTGAGTTTAATCGGGGAAACAAATTATAATTGTTCAGGGTGATCCCTGTGCTGGCCACTCTTTCCACGGCAGTGGTTTTTTTAAGACTCTAAAATAATCCCCCCCTTTTTTCCCCTTTGTAATAAAATTAGTGTGTGGTTCTGCTTTGCCATTAAATTGTAATGTCTTTGAGAGAAGAGACTATATCATATATAAATAAATGGATTTATAAACTGTATTTTTAACACGGTTTTACTACAAGGTCTAACAAAGTTTCTAGCACATAGAACATTACTTTAATTTCTTGCTATATGATTAACTATCAGTAAAATGAACTTTAACCGAATCTGTTTAATTATCTGTTAAATTAACTGTTAAATGATTTCATTATCTGTTAAAAGACTCTCTAGGTGTCTGGGTGATGGGGCTGGGCTTGGAGAAGATGGGTACTTCTGACAGGTTGCTCAGTACTTAGATGTAAGTGTCCAAGGCTAATTGTCAATTAGTTCCTCTGACCAAGAAGCATTCTTTCCCCCAATATACTGGGTTCTATGAGTTTAGTAAACCTAGGTACAGCCACAGCAACCACAGGAGTCAAAAGCAGTGCTTTAGGAAGTTCATAACCGGCAGTAGCTTCACTACTAATTCTGGATTTCTCTCCCCTTTCCTGCTGAAGGATCCATGAGAGAAGACAACCAGTCCCTCACCCTCAACTTCATCCTCCTGGGAGTTGGTGGTCCCCGGCAACAGGAAGATTTCTTCTCCATACTCTTCCTCTTCATTTACCCCATCACAATGATAGGAAACCTGCTCATCATATTGGCCATTCACGCTGACATTCGCCTCCACAACCCCATGTACTTTCTCCTTGCCAACCTCTCCTTTGTTGACATCTTCTTCTCCTCTGTAACCATCCCCAAGACACTGGCCAACCACATCTTAGGCAACAAAGCCATCTCCTTTGGGGGATGCCTGACACAGATGTGTTTCATGTTAGCCTTGGCTAACACAGACAGCTATATCTTGGCTGCAATGGCATATGACCGTGCTGTGGCCATCAGCCGCCCACTTCATTACATAACAATTATGAGCCCAAGGACTTGTGTCCTGCTAGTTGTTGGGTCTTGGGTGGTTGGAAACGCCAATGCCCTCCCCCACACCCTGCTCACAGCTAGTCTGTCTTTCTGTGGAAACCAGGAAGTGGCCAACTTCTACTGTGACCTTGCCTCTTTACTCAAGCTGTCCTGTTCTAACATCCAGTTCAATGTGAAGATGATGTATCTAGGGGCTGGTGTTTTCTCTGTGCCATTACTATGCATCGTCATCTCTTATGTTCAGGTCTTTTCCACAGTCTTAAGGGTTCCATCCACCAAGGGTGTGCTCAAGGCCTTCTCCACCTGTGGGTCCCACCTCACTGTTGTTTCTTTGTATTATGGGACAGTCATGGGCAGGTATTTCCACTCTCTGACCAGTTACACCCTAAGGGATATAGTGCTCACTGTGATGTATGTTGCGGTGACCCCAATGTTAAATCCTTTCATCTACAGTCTGAGAAACCGAGACATGAAGGCAGCTCTAGGGAAGCTCTTCAGCAAGAGAACATCCTTATAAACAATGTGAGGTCATATTGGTCTGTAGTTAGCATTTTGGATGAACTTGAAACTCCAGTCCTAACAACCTGTTCCTCCAAAAGTCATCTTTATTCTTTCCAGTCACTGTATTCATGTTCGTCTTAGACAAGTTGTAACATTTTGATAGAACATTCTATTGAGATTATCAATTTGTACCCATTATTGCTCCTTTTAGTAGATTGACAGCAATGGATTATTATGTTCAAGTCCCACCTTATACTACTAACCAAGCAGAGTAAAGTTAAAAGTGTTTAAGGCCTGGATTCTACAGAATAGAAAAAATAATAATAACTTCCTTGTCTTTGTAGTGGAGTATGAGGAACACAGTGTTTCATATTTTGAAGGTTATAAATCACCATTCAAATGTCAATTTTTTTGGACTGGGAAGTTCAATCATCCCTACTTTGGTTACAGATCTTCAGGGAAAGGGCTGTCTTAATGCATCATTCTAGTTCTCCCAAAATTGGTCATGAAATGCATCCAATAGTTATTTGTGGAGGTCGAATGAATGAATGTAAGTGAATAAATGTGACTGACAATCATTAGACATGATTACATCTGATGTTATTTCCCATCCATCATCTCTCTGGTATATCATAGAGTCACTTTTAATCCATGCAAGAAATAAAAATCATGCCCATCATAACTCAAAGTTATTAACCGAAGGAAGAAGTTACTTCTACTATGACTGGGTAACAAAAGGGAAAGGTGGTGTCACCAGAACCTAGGAGCTGGGAAGAGGGATGACCACATCTCTGGTCCTCAGATCTCTGAGGGGAGCTTCTAAAGATTCCACAAGGAGACAAAGACAACAACATAAATTGCAGCTGTCACACTCCATGAACACATTTCCCAGGAGATTCTGGAAACTGTGAAATGATGTGGCACTGGGCAAGGGGCTTGGGAAAAAAAAACAGAAAGTATTCCTTCTCTACAATCATGCCTTCCCAATCCTGAACAGATAGCGAGTGTCAACTGAGTCAGCTGCTCATGCAGAGTATAAAAAAAAAAAACCCAAAATCATTTTTAAAGTGAGTATAAGACTGATTTTAAAGCATGATAAATGTTGCACAAAATTTGAACCACAGAATAACCTCACTTGTGAATATTGATACAAAAATTCTCAGGAAAATATGAGCAGGAGCCAGTAAAACATTAAGAGAATACGATTTCCTCAACACATGGGGATGATTTGAGGAACTTAAGGCTGGTTACATATTAGGAAAAATAATGTTATGATCCATGGGAATGCTGAAAAGCCACTCAATAACATTCAAAACTCATTTTGCATTTAAAAACAATTAGTAATTGGGACAACGATGGATACTTCACTAACATGATGGAATGCTGTATAACTTTAAAGGCTGATTTTTATAATGCATGGAACATGGAAGCATTTATACTAAAGGTGAAGAATAAGATGAGGATATCCCTTGTAAAAATTACTATTTAACATTATGTGAAAGGGTATACCTAATGCAAATATATAGAACAGTCTATTAGAAGCAGTAAGAAGCGAAATAAGACAGAAAAAGACAAATACCATATGATTTCACTCTTTATGTGGAATCTAAAATATAAAGCGAACTAACAAAACAAAAAATCGACTCAAGAACATGGAGAACAAACTGGTGATTGCCACGGGGGAGGGCTGTCGGGGGGGATGGCTGAAATATGTGAAGGGGATAAAGGGGAACAAACTTCCAATTATGAAATAAATAAGTCACAGGGATGAAAAGCACAGCATGGGAAATACAGTTAATTATATTGCAGCATCTTAATATGGTGACAATTGGTAACTTTGCTTAGATAGTGTGCATTCATGATTTATACAATTGTTGAACCACTATGTTATACAACTGAACACAATATAATACTGTATTATCAATTAGAGTTCAATTTTAAAAATTCGAGACCTAAAACTTGGAAAGAAAGAACTACAGTTATCTCTATTTACATATGAAAAGATTTCTGTTGAGCCAAAAAAAAAAACCATCCAGGGGCAAATCAATACAATTCTAAGACTAAATAATATACAATATATACAATTAAATCATATTCATATATATAATAACATATTTTAGACAATGTGATGAAAAAACCCTTTCACCATAGCAATGAAAAAAATTAAAAATAAGGGGAAACCTAAAAGGAGTATTTAGGATCTGTACAAGGAACATTCAAAAATCTTAATTAGAGCATCAATCCAGGTAAGGATTAAAAGGATATTAAAAGGTGTTTAAGTCATTTCTTTCCAGGTTGATGGAGACGCAGATATTTATATGATACCAAGCTAATACCGCACAGATTCCTTCCTAGTCAGAAGAAGGAAATGTGACAGTTACAGGAGGGATATGTTTTCACTTTGTGAATCCAGTTGTTAATCTTACCATCAATCACTCATGACACACAATATAACATGATGCATTTTAGCCAAAGATGTTTAACTAAACTGTAATCAAACTACTAGGAATAAGTTTCAGTTACAGGAGCACAGGATCTCATGGAGCAAACTAGCTCCAACAAGAAAAAAATCAGATAAATTGTAAAAGTGGGACACGCTACAGCCATGCCTCTGAACTTTTATGTGCATGGAAGTCACTGTGGGCACACAAGTCGAGGAAGATTTGCATTCAGTGGGTCTGGGTGGGACCTGAGAATCAGCATTTCCAACGAGATCTCGGTAATGCTAATCTGTTGACAATGAACTCAACTTTGAGAAAGAAGACATTTGAACAGTCTCCTCAGTCACTGTTGTGAAAAATGAACTGTTAAAGACAAAGATACAAGTCTCATAACCAGTTGCAATATAGATCTTGGATTGGATTCCTATTTTGATAAACAAACTTACAAGGACAGTTCTGAGGATACATAGAGAAAGTTGAGCATGCACTAGCTGTAAAGAATAATAAGGAATTATCATTAATTGAGTTATTGTGAAAATGCTATTTTGTTCATGTGCAAGAGGATTTTTTACAAATGTGTGCTGATATTTAGTGACATAATGCATGATATCTATAGTATACAATATTTCAGAAAAATATGTGAATTTTAAAAATCTACATAATATAGAGGTCCAGTTTCATAAGAAAGAGTTATAAATCGATGGTGGTGATGGACTACACATTATGAGTGTATTTAATACAACTGAAATGTACACTTAAAATGGTTATGATGGTAAACTTTATGGTTTGTGTATTTTACACAATAAAATTTTTTTAACTACATAGTGTGCAGTTAATATTAATATGGAGACTCCAGAAAATATCATGTCTTGTAGAATGCAAAATATTCAGATGACACAGAGAAAAATAAAAAAGAAAATAAATGATACTTATAGAGACTAGAGACCCAAGATACACTCTAAGAATGTTAGAAATCCTAGGGGAATACAGCAAAATATTTACAGCCTGTTGCAAATTTTAATAAAATGGAAAGAATCTTGCATTTGAAAATGTAAGTGCTGCTCAGAATTCTGCACAAACTTACTGAAAGATAAAAGACATAAATTTTCATACATAGGAATTTTTAAAATTCAAGGCTAAATGATTTAAATAGCAATTTAAATAACAATTGACATATATTGACAGCTTTCCAAAGTTCTTGGCCATACTATCTTTTTTTTTTTTTTTGCCTTCCAACCACACTTCCCTCCACCAATTCTGAGCCATATCATCTTAATATATTCTTCACACTACACTATGAAGCTACACAATTATCTACATTTAAAGATGAGAAAATGGATAATCAGAGCAATTCAGAAAAATAATTTGCCTAGGTCACACAGCTTTTAAGTGGTAGAATCAAGACAAGCCCCATTCTCTCAGACTCCAAAACCTTGACTCATGTCACCCTCCAAATCCATGTCACCCTCTCACATCCTGGACAAACCCAAAGCATCTCTTTCAACCACTTTGAAGAATTCTGCCACGAGGCAAGAATAGATCAGATTCCATTTCCAGTACTGATAGAATGACCTTCATTCACTCAACAAATATTACATGTGATCTAAATGCCAGCAATAGTGAAGTATCTAGGGATACAGAGATTATTTATATAAAGAAAGCTGAATACAAGACATATGCATAAAAATAAATTTTCTCATTCTAGCAACAAGCTAGAATGAGAAATAGAAAAAATAAAACAGCAACAAAAAAAACCTATGAAATACTTAAGAAAAAGTGCAACAAGTGAGGCATAGGACCAATTTAAGGGAAACATCAAATTTTTACTGAATATCATGCAAAATATGAAAATGGAAAGACACGTTATGTTCATAGATGAGAAGAATTTAATAACATAAAAATTCTAGCCCTTTCCATGTCAAATATAAATATAATGCAATTTCAAGAAAACACAAAGGAGTCTCAATTTTTGAATTGCAGCTTAAGTGTCTTCTCAGATTCCTCTCTTGGCTTCTTTATTTAAGAAGCTACACTCACACTCATTTACTCTCCATCTGAGTAACAATATGCTTACCTCCATGGCACTCTCCACATGCTAAGATTATCTTGTTTATTTATTAATTATTCATTGTACATTTTATTTAATGAAGTACCTTTTCTTTTCTAATTTGTTCACTACTTTATCTTCATTGCTTCAAAGACTAGTAGACGCAGCCTAAAAATCCAATATGTACTTTTGACCTCTTGTGATACTGTTCCAATAGGGTGCCACAGGAGTCATTTGAAAACATATTTAATTTGGTTGTATTGGTCAGGGAGGGCTTAAATCTCAAGTTAACTCTAACTGTGAGATGAAGCAAAAGAAAGCATAGTATCCTCAGGGCACTGAGAGTGGCTTAGAGTGCCTGAGGAGTAGAAGAGGGTATGGCAAGGGAACATCTGCATTAATAGAAGGAGGAAAACCTAGCATCATTAAAACCATGTTTTGAAAACATTTTAATACAGGAAAATGTATATAATATAATAGTAAATGAAACACGTTTTGAAAATATGTCTGATAGAAGATGGTGAAGGAGAAAGCAGCAGGAATCTCCTTACCTACACAGCAATTGCACGGGGAGAATATGTCTGATATAACAACTTTGGCACTCTGAGTGTGTTGAAGGCTTACAACTTACAGAAAATCTAGATAGTAAATTGTGGTCAATTTGAGCTCCTGGATCTTACCAGCTATCCATTCCCCCCACCCCTTAGCCACATGGCAAGCAGCTGTGCACATGTTCCTAGAGCAGTTCACACTCAGCTATGAGAGACAGGGTAGACAAAAAGGAGGCTGTCCTCCTGATGCTAGGGATCTGTGCTCTGCTTCTTTTTGCTATTTTTGATCACACAGGTGCAGACAAAGATGCAGGTAGCTGTTGTTGTTCAACCACAGCCAGCCATTGTTGTAAGTTCGCTCCCCTCAGCTGAAGTGACTTCCTGGACATTTAAAGTGACAGTTCTGGGTCATCCTCCCCCTTTAATTTCTTGTTTTTCCCCCTTTCAGGAGCCAAACACTAGAGCCTAGGACAGTCAAAAATAGCTGCATATATGGAAAAAATTAGCAAGTGACCCTACATGACCAGAGAAAGGCTCAAAAAAAAATCCAAAGGAAAACTTTAAATTTATAGTGCAGGCTGATCCTTGGCAAAGAGACAGTCTACAGTGATTTAAAAAAAAGCAAACAAACAAAAGCAACAAAACACAGCAAATCCTGGGGAAGGGAAAGAATGTGATTCCTGTATTTACTACAAGGTAAGATTCAAATATCCAGTGTATATCAAAAAATATCTAAAGGTATACAAAGAAATAGGAATGAGAGCCATGCAAAAAATAATAATTATTATTCAACAGAATCTATCCCTGAAAAAGATGCTAATGGCAGATATATTCTCAAAGACTTAATAACCAGGGTCTCACAGATGATCACTTCCTAAAGGAAGATGTAGACAAAATCAAGGAAATGGCATGTGAACAAAATGGAAATATAAAGAGACAGAAAACATTAAAAGAAACCAGGAAGAAATTTTGAAGTTGAAAAGTAAAATAAAAAATTAGAAATTCACTGGAGTGATTCAAAGGCAGAGTTAAAGAAGAAAGACTCAATGAATTGGAAAGTAGGACAATGGAAATTATTGAGGCTGAGGAATAGAAAGAAAAAAAGTAGAATAAAAGCAAACACAGCCTAAAGGAGATGTGGGATACCGCAAGCAGCCCAACATTAACATTGTGAGAATTCCATAAGGAGGAGAGGGAGGGGGAGAGCAGAGAAAAATCTTGAAAAAATAACCGCTAAAAACTGCCCAAATTTGATGAGAGACATGAATATGAACATCTAAGAAGTTGAATGGACTTCAGGTAGGATGAACTCTAAGAGATCCACAGTGAGACACGTAAACTTTCAAAGACAAAGACAACAAGTGAGTCTTGCAAGCAGCAAGAGACATGCACATCATCACATAAGAAACCATCAACAAATCACCAGCAGACCCCAATTAAGGATGGTGGCATGAGAAGAGAGACAGAGGTTTCCTCCTAAAACTGGATACAGTTAGAAAATATAGTTGGCGCAAGTATTCCTGAGAGATAAACAGGAAGGAAGATGGCATCAGACTGCACACACCTGGAGAAAGAGCAGACCCCACTGAACGGGATAACGTACCAGAGCTGTGGCTCCGCAGGACCCGACCCCTTCCCCCCCACCCAGCTCACTGGCAGGAGGAAGAGAAACGGACCAGGGATGGAGTGGAAGGCTTGGTACTGCTGAATACCTAGCTCCAGAGATCTGCTCTGGGAGCACAAATCTACATTTCATGGTGCTTTCATGAGACTCGCATGACTATCGGGTTGAAAAGTTAATACAGGCAGAGTTCCTGGAGAAACTGGGATTCTGGCCACTTGTGGAAACCAGGTATCCATATCCGGCTGCTCTGGGACAAAAACTTATACCTGTGTGCCCGGCCCACTGGCTCAGGCAGTGGAGACAGGCACAGAAGCCAGGAGGTGGGGAACAGCTCTTTCTTACCCCCAGGCACCAGTACTGCTCCCCTGCGACCCCCAACATTGCTTCAGGGGCTGAGTAGCTCTGGAATAGAGCTTCTGGACACAAGAGGGCACCATACACAAACATGAAATGCCAAAGGAACCTTGTCCAGAGTAAAATTATTAATACAACTCCTGAGAAAGATATAAATGATATGGACCTCGAGACACTTCCTGGAATGGAGTTCAAAATAAAAATCATCAACATTCTAATGGAGGTACGGAAAGACATCCAAGAACTCAGGAATGAATTCAGGTTGGAGATCCAATCATTGAAGAGCACGATGGAGTGTATTAAAAGCAGGTTGGATATGGTGGAGGAGACAATAAATGAAATAGAAACTAGAGAAGAGGAATATAAAGATGCTGAGACACAGAGAGAAAGAAGGATCTCTAAAAATGAAAGAATATTGAGAGAACTGTGTGACCAATCCAAGTGGAACAATATTCGCATTATAGGGATACCAGAAGAAGAGAGAGAGAGACAGTGATAGAAAGTGTCTTTGAGGAGGTAGTTGCTGAAAACTTCTCCAATCTGGGGAAGGAGATAGTCTCTCAGGCTATGGAGATCCACAGATCTCCCAACACAAGGGACCCAAGGAAGACAACATCAAGACACATAGTAATTAAAATGGGAAAGATCAAGGTTAAGGACAGACTGTTAAAAGCAGCCTGAGATAGAAATAAGATCACATACAAAGGAAAGCCCATCAGGCTAACATCAGACTTCTCATCAGAAAGCTTACATGCCAGAAGGGACTGGCATGATGTATTTCATGCCATGAAGCAGAAGGGCCTCTTACCAAGATTACTTTATCTGGCAAGATTATCATTTAAATTTGAAGGAGGGATTAAACAATTTCCAGATAAGCAAAAGCTGTGGGTTACCTCCCACCAACTATCTCTACAGTCTATTTTGGAGGGACTGCTATAGCTGGAAGTGTTCCTCAGGTTGAATAGCTGTCACCAGAGGTAATAAAACCACAGTAAAGTAAGTAGAACAGCTAATTATAAAGCAAATGCAAAATTAAACTAACTATCCCCAATGTCAATCAAGCGATAAACAAAAAGTACAGAATTTGATACCTAATATATAAAGAATGAAGGAGGAAGAAAAAGGAGGAGAAATAGAAAAGAATCTTTAGATTTTGTTTGTAACAGCATACTAAGTGAGTTAAGTTAGACTCTTAGATACTAAGGAAAGTAACCTGGAACCTTTGGTAACCACGAATCTAAAGCCTAAAATGGCAATAAGTACATACCTATTGATAATCACCCTAAATGTAAATGGACTGAATGCACCAATCAAAAGACATAGAGTCACTGAATGGATCAAAAAACAAGACCCATCTATATGCTGCTTACAAGAGACTCACCTCAAACCCAAAGACATGCATAGACTAAAACTCAAGGGATGGAAAAAGATATTTCATGCAAACAACAGCGAGAGAAAAGCAGGTGTTGCAGTACTAGTATCAGACAAAGTAGACTTCAAAACAAAGAAAGTAACAAAAGATAAAGAAGGACATTACATAATGATAATGGGCTCAGTCCAACAAGAGGATATAACCATTAAAAATGTATATGTGCTCAACAGAGGAGCACCAGCATATGTGAAACAAATACTAACAGAACTAAAAGAGGAAATAGAATGCAATGCATTCATTTTAGGAGACTTCAACTCACCATTCACTCCAAAGGACAGATCCACCAGACAGAAAATAAGTAAGGACACAGAGGCACTGAACAACACACTAGAACAGATGGACCTAATAGACATCTACAGAACTCTACACCTCAAAGCAACAGGATACACATTCTTCTCAAGTGCACATGGAACATTCTCCACAATAGACCACATACTAGGCCACAAAAAGAGCCTCAGTAAATTCAGAAAGATTGAAATTCTACCAACCAACTTTTCAGACCACAAAGGTATAAAACGAGAAATAAACTATACAAAGAAAGCAAAAAGGCTCACAAACACATGGGGGCTTAACAACATGCTCCTAAACAGTCAATGGATCAACAACCAAATTAAAATGGAGATCCAGCAATATATGGAAATAAATGACAACAACAACACAAAGCCCCAACTTCTATGGGACACAGCAAAAGCAGTCTCAAGAGGAAAGTATATAGCAACCCAGGCATATTTAAAGAAGGAAGAACAATCCCAAATGAATAGTCTAACATCACAGTTATCAAAATTGGAAAAAGAAGAACAAATGAGGCCTAAACTCAGCAGAAGGAGGGACATAATAAAGATCAGAGAAGAAATTAATAACATTGAGAAGAATAAAACAATAGAAAAAAATCAATGAAACCAAGAGCTGGTTCTTTGAGAAAATAAACAAAATAGATAAGCCTCCAGACAGACTTAATAAGAGAAAAAGAGAATCAACACACATCAACAGAATCAGAAAAGAAAAAGGAAACATAATGATGTATCCAACAGAAATACAAAGAATTATAAGAGACTACTATGAAAACCTATATGCTAAGAAACTGGAAAACCTAGAAGAAATGGACAACTTCCTAGAAAAATACAACCTTCCAAGACTGACCAAGGAAGAAACACAAAATCTAAACAAACCAATTACCAGCAAAGAAACTGAAGCAGTAATCAAAAAATTACCCAAGGAAAAAAACCCCAGGCCAGATGAATTTACCTCAGAATTTTATCAGACATACAGAGAAGATATAATACCCATTCTCCTTAAAGTTTTCCAAAAAATAGAATAGGAGGGAATACTCCCAAACTCCTTCTATGAAGCCAACATCACCCTAATATCAAAACCAGGCAAAGACCCCACCAAAAAAGAAAACTACAGACCAATATCCCCGATGAACATACATGCAAAAATACTCAACAAAATATTAGCAAACTGAATTCAAAAATACATCAAAAGGATCATACACCATGACCCAGTGGGATTCATCCCTGGGATGCAACGATGGTACAACATTCCAAAATCCATCAACATCATCCACCACATAAATAAAAAGAAGGACAAAAACCACATGATCATCTCCATAGATGCTGAAAAACCATTTCACAAAATTCAACATCCATTCATTCATGATAAAGACTCTCAACAAAATGGGCATAGAGGGCAAGTATCTCAACATAATAAATGCCATATATGATAAACCCACAACCAACATCATACTGAACAGTGAGAAGCTGAAAGCTTTTCCTCTGAGATCAGGTACAAGACAGGGATGCCCACTCTTCTCACTATTATTCAACATAGTACTGCAGGTCCTAGCCATTGCAATTAGAAAAAACAAAGAAATACAAGGAATTCAGATTGGTAAAGAAAAAGTTAAACTGTCACTATTTCCAGATGACATGATATTGTACATTAAAAAAACCCTAAAGACTCCACTCCAAAACTACTAGAACTGATATCGGAATAAAGCAAAGTTGCAGGATATAAAATTAACACACAGTAATCTGTGACTTTCCTATACACTGAAGATGAACTAATGGAAAGAGAAATCAGGAAAACAATTCCATTCACAATTGCATCAAAAAAAATAAAGTATCTAGGAATAAACCTATCCAAGGAAGTGAAAGACCTATACCCTGAAAACTATAAGACACTCTTAAGAGAAATTAAAGAGGTCACTAACAAATGGAAACTCATCCCAGGCTCTTGGCTAGGAAGAATTAATATCGTCAAAATGGCCATCCTGCCCAAAGCAATGTACAGATTTGATGCAATCCCTATCAAATTACCAACAGCATTCTTCAATGAACTGGAACAAATAGTTCAAAAATTAATATGGAAACACCAAAGACACCGATTAGCCAAAGCAATCCTGAGAAGGAAGAATAAAGTAGGAGGGATCTGGATCCCCAACTTCAAGCTCTACTACAAAGCCACAGTAATCCAGGCAGTTTGGTACTGGAACAAGAACAGAGCCACAGACCAGTGGAACAGACTAGAGACTCCAGACATTAACCCAAAAATATATGGTCAATTAATATACAATAAAAGAATCATGGACATACATTGGGGAAATGACAGTCTCTTCAACAGATGGTGCTGGCAAAACTGGACAGCTACATGTAAGAGAATGAAACTGGACCATTGTCTAACCCCAAACACAAAAGTAAATTCGAAATGGATCAAAGACCTGAATGTAAATCATGAAACCATAAAACTCTTAGAAAAAAACATAGGCAAAAATCTCTTGGACATAAACATGAGTGACTTCTTCATGAACATATCTCCCTGGGCAAGGGAAACAAAAGCAAAAATGAACGAGTGGGACTATATTAAGCTGAAAAGCTTCTGTACAGCAAAGGACACCATCAATAGAACAAAAAGTTACCCTACGTATGGGAGAATATATTTGAAAATGACACATCCGATAAAAGGTTGACATCCAAAATATATAAAGAGCTCAGGCACCTTAACAAACAAAAAGCAAATAATCTAATTAAAAAATGGGCAGAGGAGCTGAACAGACAGTTCTCCAGAGAAGAAATTAAGATGGCCAACAGACACATGAAAAGATGCTCCACATCGCTAGTCATCAGAGAAATGCAAATTAATACCACAATGAGATATCACCTCACACCAGTAAGGATGGCCACCACCCAAAAGACAAACAACAACAAATGTTGGCGAGGTTGTGGAGAAAGCGATCTCAATGATCTACAATAACATGAAGAACATTATGTTTACTCGGCTCCCCCCTTCACGAAGTCACCCATACAAACCTCATTACAGAGATCCCTCCTACACTGCTGGTGGGAATGTAAATTAGTTCAACCATTGTGGAAAGCAGTATGGAGGTTTCTCAAAAAGCTCAAAATAGAAATACCATTTGACCCTGGAATTCCACTTCTAGGCATTTACCCTAAGAATGCAGCAGCCCGATTTGAAAAAGACAGATGCACCCCTATGTTTATCACAGCACTATTTACAATAGCCAACAAATTGAAGCAACCTAAGTGTCCATCAGTAGATAAATGGATAAAGAAGATGGTACATATACACAATGGAATATTATTCAGCCATAAGACGAAAACAAATCCTACCATTTGCAACAACATGGATGGAGCTAGAGGGTATTATGCTCAGTGAAATAAGCCAGGTGGAGAAAGACAAGTACCAAATGATTTCACTCATATATGAAGTATAAGAACAAAGAAAAACTGAAGGAACAAAACAGCAGCAGAATCACAGAACCCAAGAATGGTCTAACAGTTACCAAAGAGAAAGGGACTGGGAAGGATGGGTGGGTAGGGAGGGATAAGGGTGGGGGGGGAAAAAGGGGGCCTTATGATTAGCATGTATAATATGGGGGTCATAGGGAGGGCTTTGCAACACAGAGAAGACAAGTAGTGATTCTACAGCATCTTACTACGCTGATGGACAGTGACTGTAATGGGGTTTGTGTGGGTGACATGGTGAAGGGGGAGCCTAGTAAACATAATGTTCTTCATGTAATTGTAGATCATTGATAACAGAACATAAATAAATAAAAAGATAAAGAAAGTCACTATAAGCTTGGTGGATGGGTGGGGAGAGGGACAAATATTGGGACACAATGACTTGCAAGCTTCAAGTCAGAAACACTGAGGACTAAGGGACCCAAGGGGCTGGGGGCGCCAGAGAACTCCACACTCTGGACATGCAGCTCCTGCATGGACGTCAGCTCCTGGGTCACCGGTGGGGACTGACCCCAACCAGGGCCCTCTAAGTGCAGCTGCTGCCAGTGTGGTCGTGGCTGAGAGCCAGCACAGCCCTGTCCCCCCTGCATTCTGTGCCCAGGCTTCCCTTGCTCTTCCTTCAGGAAAACACTGGAAAAGACAAAGTATGATCTTAGAATATACATCAAGTTGTTTTTGAACTGCAAACCCACATGACTGAGGAAAACAAAGGAATGACTAGAGTCTGTGTGCTTAGAGTTCCTTTTGAAATTTAGTATGAGGATATAGGGTCAAAATACTGTGTGCAAGAATTACTTAGGGTATTTTCTCCTGGCCCCTTTCAGACTGGTGATGTTATCCATTTGGAATACAGTGGGAATGGAGTAGGAATAATTTACCCAATTATAAAACATACCACATAGGGTAGATGTGTATAAATATAGGTACAGATACCATATAGTTAACAGGTATAGACAAAAAATCAAGAATAGGAGAAAACCAACCCAAACAGAATGCAAACAGAAACACATAAACCTAACTGTATTTCAAATGAATATGAGAAGCACGTAGGAAAGCGAGAGAAAAACTGACCCAAGTAGCAAGTAGCTCTTGCACACAGAATTCAGATTGTAAACTCACAGGTTGATGGCACATTTAACTGTCAGGGTTATATTCTATTCTTGACACAAATCACATGGGTTAGTAACTGTAAACTACTTTATGTGTATCCTAATATTGAGCAAATAAGTACAATAATGTGGATAACTAGAACTAGGTTTCTTGCTGTTGCAGAAGATAATTTCAAATATGGAAAGGAGAAAGGTTAGAATGAACTTAGTTGGACTGGAACTGGAGATGGGTGTGTAAACTCATGGTTTTGAAAATGAGAGATACATGGTCAGATAGAAAGAAATAGAGAGAGATAGATGATAGAGACAGATGGATAGAGACAGATAGATGATAGAGAGATAGATAACAGGTAGGTAGATAGATAGATGATAGATGATGATGATGATAGATAGATAGATAGATAGATAGATAGATAGATAGATAGATAGATAGATAGATAGATAGATAGATAGATAGATAGATGATAGATAGATAGATAGATAGATAGATAGATAGATGAGAGATGAGAGATAGATAGATGATAGATTAGATAGATAGATAGATAGATAGATAGATAGATAGATAGATAGATAGATAGATAGATAGATAGATAGATAGATAAGTAGATACCTACAGATAGGTAAATACATAGAGAGAGCTGCATGTGTATGTAGATATATGCATGCTTTTGTTTCTTAGCTCTGTCCACAGAGCAGACCTAGAAGCAATGACATTTCAATAGCAATGAGCAAACTTATCATCCAGAAATCAATTTTGAAATGTCAGGAAGGATTTTAAAACCCAGGTCTGAAGGACGGACAGGCCTGAAGCAGTTATAAAGGACAGAGACAGAGATATGCAGAGACAGCTGCCCAGGAGGAGCTGTGACTTCTACATAAAGGTTCAGCAGTCACAGATAAGTATTTTTGGTAATAAATTCTCTAACCTCGCTCTCTTCCTTCCCATCAGGCTCTGCTGCAGCTCTCCACTGGCTAAACCGAACCAGACACCAGAGGGTAGGGCAGCCCGTTGTTGAGTTCACACTGACCAACTTCCCAGAGGCAGAGCAGAGCGGGGAGATGAGAAAACATATCGAGAAGCAAATGGACGATGCCCAGGACCCAGCCCAGTGCTGTCTCATGCAGTTCCTGTGTTAGCTTTGAGGATGTAGTCCCTCTCTATTAACAAAAGTGATATTGGGAATAAAATTAAAGACTAATTGCTCTTTGTAGCACCGAGTGGAAACTGAATTCTGAGCTATCCATTTAGTTTAAAAGTGGCATTCATTCAATCTGCTGTGATTAGATGTTAAGCCCAGAAAATGCACAAAATATCTGCTCTCTATTTTAGTATAAATGCTTGTGTGAAAATGTTCAACTGTAAGTATCTTATTCAGCTAAATATGAAATTGTCCTTGAAAAGAAGTTTTCGCAACATGCTTGATGTCAAAATTATTTCTGTAAGCTATGGAATGAAATTTTAAACTCATAAAGGTCTTCTCTGCATGTTCAACCAATGGACTCACTTATTAATTAGTGAATTACCTAAATTATGTTTTCATATTTGCACCTCTGACATCTGGAACTGTGCATAGTACCTTCTTTTTTTAATAGTTGTAAGTGCTTTGGAATTTAACTAGTTTTTCCTTTCTATTTATAGTTAAATTAGGTATCTGGTAGATCTCTTCTTTTAAGCTAAAAATATGAGGGTTTGTAGCTCTTTCTATAACATCATGAAGACCACAGCTGATTTGGTTTGACACAGTGACTTCAACTTTTTTTATTCTACTATGATTATATAGTTAAATAGCATAATTACATACTTACACCTTTATTTCTCCATTCATAAAGTCAAGAACAAACAGTAACTTCAGTCCCCTGCATGTACACACAATTAGAATGTGTTTTGTTCCCTACATTCCATCCCATTCATGGTCTTTGCTAAATTATCCAGAGAGTTAAGATGCAGATTATTCACAGTATTTAAATATGTGCAGACAAGTGCTATTTAAAAAAATATTCTCAGTATTTTCATTTAACATTTAAATATGTCAACAACAGAAATGACCTAACTGGGTATAAATTTTGAGCTGTGAAACATTCGTCTCAAAAAAACTCTTAATTTTCCAGTGGTCTCTGGTATTGGTGCTTTACAGGGAGAAGTCTGAAGCTAGTTTGAACTTCTATTACCTCCTAAGAAATCCGTCATTAAATCTGGCAGTGAAATTTTTATTCTAAAAAATGTTACTCCTATAAGAAAATTACCAAAATATCACCAGGTTACATCCAGAGGTATTTCCATTAATATTCTCCAGACCATGGCAAGAATTTTATTTGTGATCTCAGATTTTTGCCTCTCCACAATTTTACCTTTTACTCTAACTTTGATTGCTGCTTTTGTTCTATTTATTCTGCTTTTTCCCCTGAAACTACTATTATTCTTAATTAGATCACCCATTCTATCATACAAAATTTCTCTTCTTTTTTATTGTTTTAAATGTTATTCCTATAACATATTCCTCTTTGCTTTTTAATCTTCTTCCAGAAGGATTTCTGAAGTCTGTCCCCCATGTTACTAATTATTTTCTGATGTCAATTCTGCCTAAAAAGTCAATCAAAATTTTCTTTTTTTGTCCATAATAATTTCTGTCTGCTGTTTCCAGATCAACTTCAATTTCATATAACTTTGTTTCTGATTTCTGTTACATATTTTTTAATGTCTTAAGTCTTAGGGAAAAAAATAAAACATTTTCTGTCCCATTTCTTAAGTTGTTTACAAGTAAAAGTTTTTCTTTCCAACATTTGAAGTGTTGCTCCTTTTCTGTTACCCTAAAGATATATCCACAGGTCATTACTTTAAAAAAATGTTTAAATGAGAAGGGATTTAACCCAGCCTGGAATTTGCCAGCAGACAATTCATTTGGCCTCTTGCAACATCATAGGTGTCCTTCTTTTGGGGAAAAGGGATGGACAGAGATACCTTAATAACTTAATGAAAGCAGTAGTCACTATCTACAGACAATATTTGCAAATATAATTTTTCCTTAGTTCTCTCCTATACAATTGCACAATTCCTTGTCCCCAGTGAGTGTCCAATCACTGAACACAAAAATAGTGAGAATCTGAGAAGAACATAAGAGCAAATGTGATTACTAGGAAGAAACAACATCCTGAGATGTCATTGTATCCATATCTGGGGATCTCATGTCCTGAACCCTAGAACATGATCTGAAAGGAGGGCAGGTGACAATAGGCAAAATGGGATGATGTGACTTGAAACAAGACTAGAGGAAAATAGTACTAAACAAATGTATTACCATCTACCATGTGTATAATCTGATAGAAGATTTTGGAGAGTTGTCCAACAATTATGTAAGTCGAGCAAGAGTTAATAAAACAACAGTTAATATTGACTCAGTGCTAACTATGTCCTAGGCTCTGCTAAGACTTTTTAAATGTTAATTTGTTTGATCCTCATAAAAACTTGATGAGAATATTATTATTGTTTATTTACTCCTATTTTAGAGTTGAATTAAGTCTGATAAATAACTGTCTGAGGTTACTTAAAGCCGGTAAGAGGCAGAGCCTGGACTAAACCCCAGCCAGAGCTCACAGTCTTCACCATGGTCCTCTACGTAAAGCTGCTGACCTCTCGGCCACAGGAGGTGTTCAGTCATAGGACAGGGACCATTAATCAAGGCTGTTAAAAGGGGGACACACACATGGAGAGGACTAGATAACATCCAACCCATTCCATCTCTATGAATTAAACGTTCATAGAACTCCCATCGGCATGCTGGATAAAGAAAGTGCAACTCGCACCATAACCCTCCACAAGTCAAATCCTAGAGGAAAGTTGAAATACGTCTATCCTTTGCACACATAACACCACAAAGGCTTCCATATAACCTGGATGAACGGGAGCTGAGCTGTAGCACACCTCTTGTATCCCAAGGGGTGGTTCCAGCCTGTGCTGAACAACAGAGGCACCTGAATCCCAGCAAAGATGTTGAACAGGTCAGCCCAGGGCTTGGACCCTGGAGGACCACCCTCCTAAATGCCTTCTTCCTATGCTTCCTTTTAGAAAAGTACTCTGGGGAAGACTACCCTCAAGAGCTGCTGTGTCCCCTTAGGGAACGAATATAAGAAAGTGTCAGTAGGTCTCAACAATTATTTGGTATTTTCCTGAATGAAGGCATGGAGGAGTCATTCCTCAGAACATGATAACCTGGTGAATAATGCACAATTTCCTCTATGCTATAACACACCCTCCTTCCTTGAAGAGGACTCTAGAGTCCTCATCTTCAGGCTCCGTCTAGGACAGCTTCTTCCATCCCCTCTGCTCCATGGTTGAGAAACTAGGGTATCCTCTTTGCAAACCACCTCAACCTCAGCTTCTCCCACCCAGGAAGAGAAGGACAGAGACCATCTGCAGCACACCTGCTTCCACAAAGGAATGGTCATGGGCATCAGACCAGCTGCCTGCCAACTCCCCATTTGTGGAAGAAGATAGAGGGCAACAGGGCCAGGCCCCTTTTTGACAGCATCTGAGCTGTCCCCGCTGCAGGAGCTGGGGAACAGAGTCTTTATGACAAAGGCATCCAGGGATGGCCAGCAACTACACTGCCTGCATCAGCTCCTTTGACCTTCACAAAGCCCCAGAGGGAAGTAGAATTACTTTGTCATTATTGGATGAAAAAATGGTGACTTGAATGGTCTAAAGTCACACAGAGAGATAGAGGCAAAATTCACACTCACTCCTTGGCCTGACACTTCAGCCAAGGTTCTCAGATCCAGAGGAAAAAAAGGAGAGAGAGAACCCTATTTCTGACCACTGGTTACTGTGGTGTTCTGTCCACTAAAGAGTATGATAACAGGGGAATCCTTTTTCTGTTTTCACAGGTCTGAGCTCTGACACTTGAAGATGTGTATGTGTGTGTGTGTGTGTGTGTGAGTGTGTGTGTGTGTGTGTGTGTGTGTGTGTGTGTGTGTGTGTGTGTGTGTATGAGCTTGTACCCAGCCCCATTGTCTTAGAGGAACTGGAAACCCAACTTACCCCCTCACATTCAATGGTGCATGCTTAGGCCCCTACAGAAAATTGCAATTTCACATCAAAGTGCAGATGGGCTGGACTATCAGCGAGACTCAAAGCATGCGGAGGACTCACTTGGCCCTGTCGGCTTTGCCCAGAGGGGGCTTTTGGCCTCGTGTGTCCCTGAACAGCTGTCCTCAGCAGCATCACATTCACACAAGTCTCAGAGCACATCTCTTCCCAGGAGGGGTTTATACTAGTGGCCAGCACTGCACACGAGTTCCTGGCTTCTCCCTCTGCCAGGGAACTGGAGGCTCTGCCTCTTCCCTATAGCATTCATGCTCACAAACCTCCTGCCCCTCTTCCTGGGAGTCTAAGTTTCTTTCACTTCTTTCTGCAGGGTTTCTGCAGAAATCCTCTCTCACCAGAGGACCCCTACATCTAGCTCTGGGTATCCGTATCTTCAAATCCCTGTGCTCAGTAACCTCTCTCCTCTGGGTCTTTTTCTTTAGTTCCTGCAATGATTATACCAATGTCTTCTTGCATCCTTTGTTGGTGTGACTTTTTTTATATTCTTTAGCTCTTCTATCTCCTTGTGGTTGTCCAGGTATCAGATGGTCACTCCAAAATGTCCTGTTGATCAGTCATTTCATTTATATCCATATATCTGTATTTACATAAAACTAACAATTTCATATGTGTATTACAAGATAGAGCTAGTGCAACCCACATCCACCTTACTGATTCTGAGTTCCTAATGAATACAGAAGAAAGTTCTTCTTTTGCTTCAAGTTCCTTCACAATATTAGCCCGAACTTGTTTTCCAAACAGATATCTTCCTGCTTTCATCCTGTACTCCTAATAAAGATATGCAACCCAGTTCTGCCAGAGGTAATCCTCATATGCACAGATTCTTTGTCTTTAAGATTCTCTCATTGATAAGGAACTTGGGTTTCATCTCTTAAATGATGCTAAACAGAGTTATTTTAAACAGATACACACAATCACATTTGCATATTGTATTCGTATAGTATTGAGACCAGTAGGAGACATCTCTGTGAAGAAGCTTACCTGAGAAAGCAAGTGGATAGGTAAGGAATGGGGTGGTAGGTAGGAAGAGTTACAAGACTAAGGTAACCAGATAGAGCTGGTGCAACCCACATTCACCCTACTGATTCTGAATTCCTAATGAATACAGAACAAAGTTCTTCTGTTGCTTCAAAATTCTCCACAATATTAGCCCAAACTCCTTTTCCAGACTGATTTCTTCCTGCTTTTATCCTGTACTCCTAATAAAGATATAAAACCCAGTTTTAGAAAATCCAGAGGTGGATTTGCTGAGTCAGCAAGAGTAAAAGTTTTCAGCTTTCCTAGGTACTGGATAGTTGCTCTCCAAGTGATAGTACCAATGTTTCCATTTGTCCCCTAACTCGTGGAATTGTCAAGGTTTACACTTGCTCCAAGACAAAGGATGTAAATTGAATTTTGTCTTAATTTGTTTGAATACATTTTGCCTTGGTTATTGTCCATACCAGTGTCTCATATGACTTGCTGATTCAAGCCTATAGCCCATTGTTTCCCACTAGGTTTGGTCTTTTTCTTATTAGTGTTCAGGAATCTTCTGTGCTCTGAACACGAGTCCCTTACTGATTATGTGCACAGCATATACCTCTTCAGTCTATGACTTGTCTTTCTCCTTCCTTTATAGTGTCTGTTTCACACAAATGTTTTAAATTCAAAGTAGTCAAATTTTACGATATTTTCTCTTCTGTGTTCTGCACTTTATGCCTGGTTTAAGAAATCAATTAATCCATTAGGAACCAATTTTTGTATCATATTTTATGTGTCGTATCCAATTATCTCAGCACTCTACCAAACATTCCCTGCCTGTTTCTTAACCAATTCATGTTGTTTACCAATTTCTAATAAATATTTGATCTCTTTCTAGGCTCCCTAATCTGCTATATAGATGTATTTGTCAGCCCCTGTGCCAGTATTAATCAGCTGTATGAAATACCAGACAAATCATTGTCACACTTGATAGGCCATTCCTCCCTTCTCATCCTTTTCCCTGAATTGTCTTAGCTCCTTGTGGCCCTTTTTGTCTCCTACATGAATTTTGGATAAGCTTACTATGTTCCTTGGTTAAAAAAACCCATGGTATTTTGATTGGGATTACAATGAATTCATACACTAATTGGAGGAGAATTGGCATTTTTGCAATATTGAGTCTCAATAACCATTGTTTATCCCCACATTTTTAGGTATTCTTTTTGTCATCCAGCAGAATTTTGAAATTGCTAAATCACGTCTTAGAATTGTTCCTAGATTACTTTTTTTTGGCATCATTAATCTACAATTACATGAGGAACATTATGTTTACTAGACTCCCCCCATCACCCAGTGCCCCCCCACATACCCCATCACAGTCACTGTCCATCAGCATAGTAAGATGCTGTAGAGTCACTACTTGTCTTCTCTGTGTTGTACAGCCCTCCCCGTGCCCCCCACCTACATTATGTATGCTAATCATGATGCCCCCTTTCTTTCCCCCCGCTCCCTTATCCCTCCCTTCCCACCCGTCCTCCCCAGTCCCTTTCCCTTTGGTAACTGTTAGTCCATTCTTGGGTTCTGTGTTTCTGCTGCTGTTTTGCTCCTTCAGTTTTTTCTTTGTTCTTATACTCCATAGATGAGTGAAATCATTTGATACTTGTCTTTCTCCACCTGGCTTATTTCACTGAGCATAATACCCTCTAGCTCCATCTGTGTTGTTTCAAATGGTAGGATTTGTTTTCATCTTATGGCTGAATAATATTCCATTATGTATATGTACCACATCTTCTTTACCCATTCACCTACTGATGGACACTTAGGTTGCTTCAATTTGTTGGCTATTGTAAATAGTGCTGTGATAAACATAGGAGTGCATCTGTCTTTTCCAAACTGGGCTGCTGCATTCAGGTCTTTGATCCATTTCGAGTTTACTTTTGTGTATGGGGTTGGACAATGATCCAGTTTCATTCTCTTACATGTAGCTGTCCAGTTTTGCCAACACAAGCTGTTGAAGAGGTTGTCATTTCCCCCATTGTACGCTCATGGTTATTCCTAGATTTCTTGTTCGTTAGAATTATTTCTAGATTCCGAAATTTCTGTTGCTATTGGGAATAGCAGGTCTTTTAAAAATAATATTTTACAACTTACTTTTACTTCATTGTAACAAAAGTATCAATTTTTTAACATTGGTTTATATTTGTTCATCTAGAGACTCAGAATTTCTTTTGCAGACAATCCTATTTTCTGTGAATTCTATCCATTTTGTCTCTCCTTTGCAATACTCATGTAGCAAAACCTTTTCCTAGTGGTTTATTTTTACAAATGAGACAGTGCTTCAGATACTAGCACAGAAAAGGAAAGCTCAATATAAATTCCCTGCTCCATGAAGATATGTGACCACCTCTCCCCGGAGACCCCTGCTGTATGTGAATTACAACTCTTATTCTTGAGTCCTTTTTCTATCTCACACCTAAGTAATCCCATTCTTTCTTTTAGATTTGGATTTTTTTTCTTTTTATGTACTTATTTACATACAGATTCTAGATGTTTTCATAGGAATGGGACCTGTCAACATCAGCTAAGTCTGCCATGTTGCTGAGACACCCACCTCTAAAACATTACATTTCTCTCCCATATCAGCTAATCATAGTTTCTGAGGCCTCCCATTTACTGAACCCTCTCAATTCTGAGATATTGTGATTCTGCATGCATATGGAAAAGGGAGATTATTAAAAGAGAAAAGCAAATTGATTCAGTTAAGGCAATAAAAAAGCACAAATTTACAGGGAAAAAATTTTTTTTTTACCTGCATCTCCTGTATCTAGCATATAATCCAATGTGTACTACAGGAGACAAAGAAAAATTGTGATTAATTACAGATTAAAGTATTCAGTAGATGTCTTTTTAGAAACATTAGTCAATTACTTAGGATATTCTTTTTTCAATGTGCATTTCAGATAAACAATAATCAACTTTTAATTATTTTATTTTATGAATTGAAGTATAGTTGATAGACGATATTATATTAGTTCTCTGGATTACAGCAACAAATACATAAATTCCATAATGGTTTAAACAGAATAAAGTCTATTTCCCCCTTATGTAACAGTCCTAGTGGGTGTCCAAGGTGGCGGTGGTCCTCCTGGATATAGAGGACTAAGGACACAGGCTCATTCCACCCACTGACTCCACCATCCCATTCAGCCTCCTGGTCATTTGCACCCAGCTGGCCCAAGAGGAAATTTGGAGGAATTTGGAGGAAGCCCAGAACTGGAACACATGGATGATTTGGCAGAAAACTCAGTCCTCTGTCCACACCTCAGTGCAAGGGAGGTGTGTAATGCAGTCAAGCTGAGTGTCCAGGAAGAAGAGAACTGTCTGGATTGGGTGAGATGCAGGCAGCCTCTGCTACAGCTGGTAAGCCTGACAGTCAAGGTGGATGAAAACAGGGAACCAGTAGCAAAGCATTAAGGATGCATTACATTATTTTGGGTAGAAAACAATGATGGTCAAAGCTAAAGCACTGAAACAGTAAGTATAAAACTTTGTATGGATTATTTGATAAAGAATCAAAATATCAGATGTAGAGGTGATATAACCTGGGGGATGCTGCCTGGTATCATCCCACATGTGAGGACCCACAATACAAACCTGTATATATTCAAGCTATTGAGTGCTGAGGTATTGGTACGTAAAATGAATAATATTACAAAAAATCTTTGTAAGGGAGATAAAAATAAACAAGATACAGTTCTCTTCCTCAAAAAAATCTTATAGTCTTCTTAGGTTGGACATGCAGAGTGTGGGGTTTGATCATACCTGTTGGCGGGATGACTGAACATGGAAATATGGGGAGAATAGATTAAGTCTACAGATAGAAACCAGAGTGCCTGCCAAGGAGCAGGTGGAGCCACAGTGGAATTGGATGAGTTACCAAAGGCAACAATAAAAAAAGGTAAGGTAAGGTCAAAGAGAAAAACATCATGCTTACATATTTTAATATTTGGAATAGGGATGGAACCTCTCAAAGGAAATGGTGAATGTCTACTTTACAAATGGAACACCTGGGGATAAACACCAATGTGTTTTGTTATGACCTAACCCTAATGGTCTATGATATACAATCTTGTGATGTCCATCTGGACACTGATACCTCCTGGGCTCTGGGCTCCATCTGGGTTTGGTCAGGGGAACAATTTCTAATTGTTCAGGGTGCTCCTTGGACTAGTAACCACTCTTTGCCTTGGAGGTTTGTTTTGTTTTTTTTAAAGAATCCAAAACACTGTCTTTTCATTTTCATGTGTATTAAAATAGTGAGTGATTCAGCCTTCTCCATTAAGTTGTAAGGTTCTTGGGAGCAGAGACTATGTTATGTTTGAATAAATGGATGAATAAACTGTAGTTCTCACATATTTTTGACTTTTCCACAAGGTCTAAGAGAAGTTCTAGAACATAGAACATGAACTTTAATTATTTTTTAAATGATTAAACCCAGTGTTGGGGTGATACTGGTGGGGTTGGGAGAAGGGGCACCTCTGATTCACAGACTGCTCGCTTCTCAGACATGAGTGTCCAGGCATAATTGTCAATTAATTCAACTGACCAAGAGGGATTTTTTTCCCCAATGTATTGGCATCTATGGATTTAGTAAAACCAGGTATAGACACAGAACGACGGCACTCAAAATTAGCAGCTTAGAAGATTATTACACACAGTAACTTCACTAATCGTTTTGGATTCTCCTCCCCTTTCCTCCTGAAGGATCCATGAGAGAAGAAAACCAGTCCTCCACCCTCGATTTCATCCTCCTGGGAGTTGGTGGTCACTAGGAAGAGGAAGATTCCTTCTTCATCCTCTTCCTCTTCATTTACCCCATCACACTGATAGGAAATCTGCTCATCATCTTGGCCATTCATGCTGACATTGGCCTCCACAAACCCATGTACTATCTCCTTGCCATCCTCTCCTTTCTCGCATCTTCTTATCCTCTGTAACCATCCCCAAGACACTGGCCAACCACATCTTAGGCAACAAAGCCATCTCCTTTGGGGGATGCCTGACACAGATGTGTTTCATGTTAGCCTTGGCTAACACAGACAGCTATATCTTGGCTGCAATGGCATATGACCGACTGTGCTGTGGCCATCAGCCGCCCACTTCATTACACAACAATTATGAGCCCAAGGACTTGTGTCCTGCTAGTTGTTGGGTCTTGGGTGGTTGGAAATGCCAATGCCCTCCCCCACACCCTGCTCACAGCTAGTCTGTCTTTCTGTGGAAACCAGGAAGTGGCCAACTTCTACTGTGACCTTGCCTCTTTACTCAAGCTGTCCTGTTCTGACATCCAGTTTAACATGAAGATGATGTACCTAAGGGTTGGTGTTTTCTCTGTGCCATTACTATGCATCGTCATCTCCTATGTTCAGGTCTTTTCCACAGTCTTAAGGGTTCCATCCACCAAGGGTGTGCTCAAGGCCTTCTCCACCTGTGGGTCCCACCTCACAGTTGTTTCTTTGTATTATGGGATGGTCATGGGCAGGTATTTCCGCCCTCTGACCACTTACAGCCTAAGGGATGCAGTGCTCACTGTGATGTACATCGCGGTGACCCCAATGCTAAATCCTTTCATCTATAGTCTGAGAAACCGAGACATGAAGGCTGCTCTAGGGAAAATCTACAGCAAGAGACTATTTTATAGCTAACATGAGGTCATAATAGAGACTGTAGTTCCCGGCTAGGATGCACTTGAAAATCCGCTCCAAAACCATCCCCCTCCAAGAAGTCACCTTGATCTCCCAGGACAAGGGGACTCAGGTCTCTAGGTTTACATTTGATCATGTCAGTTTCCAAAAGCAGGAGTGGTCAGAAACATATGGCTTCACCTGTTCAGGTACAAGTGAGTAGGAGGCAATATCATGTTTTGCTCTGAGCTTATTTGATGTGTTCATGTGATACTGGATTTCTTTCATCATAACTCATTTAATCATTCCCTTACTCTGAGCTGCTATTCCGATTCTCTCCAGTTATCCTCTACCTTTTCCTCCTTTGGTAGGGACATTAGGTAAACCTTCGGGGCTGGTCTATTAAGCAAGTAGCCATACTAGTCCAGCAAGGTCTTCCTCATCAGTCCATTTCTATTCACTTAAGGTAAGGTTACAAAGGTACAGATCTAGTCGCCTATCCTGATCACTAGAAAACCAACTTTGCCAGATGGAGTCAAAGTAAGCACACTCTTTCTTGCCCTTAGGAGTTTGGACTTAAAATATAGTTACATGATTTTAAAACACAGTTACAGTTTCTTGCATAGAAATTATATCTGCATCAAGCCGTTATAGTTGCAACCCCAGTCCTGTGACCATTGCATCAGTTAGGGATTTTAAATGACAAAGTAATATGGGGAAGAAAGAAAAAAGCATAATCATAATACCAGTGTACTCTGCCCTTGGCAATAATTGCATAGTCATAGCAGTATCCTTCCCCAGATCTACCAAAAAAAACCAGAAATCTATCCAGTGGGAATTATATATATAGTTCTTTAGCCCCATTCATTTTCATATTGAATGTGAGCACACACTTGTGAAAGCATGTAAGCCAACCCTTCATGTATTTATCCTCCTTATTTTATATAACCAATGCTTTAATTGCCAGTTCCAATTCTCTATCAAACCAGTACTCTGAGGAAGATATCTCTCAGTCCATTGGGGTATTTTTACTTTTTTAATTGAAGTATAATTAATACACAATATTATATTGGTTTCAAGTATACAACATAGTGATTCAACAGTTATATACATTATTAAATCCTTACCCCAACTAGTTACTATCTATCAATATAGAAAGTAGATACAGAACTACTAACTATATTCTCTATACTGTACTTTAATCCCCATGAATAATTTATGTTATGATTGAGATTTTGTGCCTCCTTATCCCCTTCACCTGTTTCACCCACACACCCCAAACACTTCCCCTTGGTTATCACCAGTCACTTCTCAGTGTTTATGAGTTTGCCGCTGTTTTGTACATTTTGTTTTATTTTGTTTTTAGATTCCACATATAAGTGAAGTCATATTTCTCCACCTGGCTTATTGCACTTAGCATAATATCCTCTAAGTCCATCTGTGCTGTTGCAAATGGCAGGATTTATGATCTTGTTTATGGCTGAATAATTTTCCATTGTATATACATACCACTTCTTCCTTATCCATTCATCTGTTGATGGCCACTTTGTTTCCATATCTTGGCTATTATAAATAATGCAGCAATAAACATAGGGACTCTTTTTTGAATCAGAGATATTGATTTCTTTAGGTAAATTCCTAGAAGTGCAGTTACTGGGTCATATGGTATTTCTATTTTTAGTTTTTGTCAGGGGGAACCTCCATACTGCTTTCCACAGGGGTTGCACCATTAATATTTCCACCAAAAGTGTAGGAGGGTTCCCTTTGCTCCACAGTTCTCATGAGCACTTATTTCTTGTCCTTTGGATAGTGGCCTTTACAACTGATGTGAGGTGATATCTCACTGTGGTTTTGATTTGCATTTCCCGAATGAGTAGCAATGTGCTGCATCTTTTCATGTGCCTGTTGGCCATCCAAATTTCTTCTTTGGAGAAATGTCTGTTCAGGTCCTTTGCATATTTTTTAATTGGTCCATTTGTTTTTTTAGTGTTGAGACACATGAGTTCTTCATATCTTTTGGATGTTAAACCTTTCCCAGATAATAGCATTTATGAGTGTATTCTTCCATACTGTAGGTTGCCTTTTTGTTTTGTTGATGGCATCCTTTGCTGTTTGGTAGTTTTTTAGTTTGATGAAGACCCACTTGTTTATTTTTGCTTTTGTTCTCCTTGCTTTGGAATATGTGTCCAGAAAAATGTTATTCAACCTTACATTCAAGAGATTTTTCCCTGTGTTTTCTTCTAAGAATTTTATGGTTTCATGTCTTATATTTAGGTCTTTAATCCATTTCTAGTTTACTTTTCTGTATGCTGTTAGGGAGTAATACAGTTTCATTCTCTTGCATCTAGCTGTCCAGTTTTCCCAACACAATTTACTGAAGACACTGTCTTTTCTCTTATGTTTATTCATGGCTATTTGTCATATATTTATTGATCATATATATGTGGGTTGATTTCTGGGCTCTCTTTTCTGTTCCCTCAATCTATGTGTCTATTCTTGTGCCAGTACCATATTGCTTTTTAATATGGCTTGAAGTCAGGGAGTATCTATGTCTATTTTTGAACATCATGGACTTTAAAGTATTTTCCTTGTTGTGAAGAAATGCTGGCTACTAGGGTGTAGTAGCTTCTGTTCCCATTCTTTTTTGGCACTGAGCACTTGCACCTATGACCAAATTAACAAAGCCCAGTCCAGAGTCAAAATCTATTCATGTCTGATCCCCAAGGTTATCAGCGTCAGTCTCACTTGACAACTGTGATCAGGCCTTGTATACCAGGGAGGGAATCTGCCACGTAGCCATCTGTACTTTCTGTCTCTTTTGCTGCCAGACACAACAGCACTTGTTGGAATTTTGTGCCTCAGAGGGTATAGGAGGAATATGTCTAGATCCAGCCCATCTTTGCATTGTTGCAGTACCCCCATCCACTTATATCATGGACTCAGGTGACTACCTCAAGTGAGCACATGGAGAGATCTGCTTCTCAATTCCAATCATCTTCCAAACCTGAAAGGGTGTTTCTCTGATGGGCATCAACATGCCCTATCTTAGTGCACCTGCCAAATTCCTACCATGATTTCCATAGGACTGTTGCTCCATATGGGCATCCCTTTAATAGGGCAGGTTTCCACCATCCTTCTGCCATATCGTACGTCTAGGACATCGACCTCTGTCCATGAGTCAGGAAAAACCCAAACATAGGGGATTTTACCTCTATTCAATCAGAGTCAGGATCTGAACCCACAGCTACCCCAAACATTTAACCTCTAGCATATGTGACTGTAGAGCTCTTGAAGTGTGCTAGTCCAAACTGAAATATGTTACAAGTGTAAATTATGCTCTGGATTTGGAATATTATATTTCAATAATATTTTAAAATATTGATTGCATGTTGAAATGATAAGAACTCCAGTATGCTGGGTTAAATGAAATATATTATTTAAATTATTTTAATTTGTTTCATTTCCTTTTTTCCCCTTCCTTTATTGTTCATCTTCCAAATACCAATTCTTACTTTCATTGGTCCTTTCCATTGTTTTGTTCTATTTCATTTGTTCCTGCTCTGATCTTCCTTTTGTTATCTATGAACTTAGTTTGTTCTTTTTTAGTTTCTTGAAGTCTACAATTGAGTTGTTTATTTGAGGTCTTTATGTTTTCTTAACATAAGCATCTATTGCTATAAATATCTCATGTACAACTGCTTTTGCAGCACCCCACATGTTTTGGGGTGTTGTGTTTCCATTTTCATTTGTGTCCTTTTTATTTTTAAATTTCATTTTGATTTCTTGTTTGAACCATTGGTTGTTAAGAAGTATGTTTACTTTCCATATGTTTGTGACTTTTCAGGCTTTCTCCTGTTACTAATTTCTAGTTTCATACCACTCTGGTCAGAAAAGATACTTGGTATGACTTCAGTCTTTTAAAATTTGCTAAGACTTGTTTTGTGTGCAATCATATGATCTATCCTGAAGAATTTTCTGGTGCACCTGAGAAGAATATGTACTCTGCTCCTGTTGGATTAAATATTCTGTATATGTCTGGTAGGGCTATTTCTTCTAAAGTGTGATTCTAGCCCAAGGATTTTTTTGTTGACTTTCTGTCTGCATGATCAATCCATTGTTGAAAGTTGTGTATTAAAATTCCTTATGATTGTTGTATTGTTTTCTGTTTCCCCTTTCATATCTGTTAGTATATAGTACATGCTTACTATATTTAGTGGCTCCAGTGTTGGGTGCACATATATTTACAATTGCTATAGGTTTTTGATAAATTGACTCCTCATCATTATACCATGACCTTTATCTCTTAATGCCATTTTTGGCTTAAAGGCTATTTTTCTCTGCTCTCATTTTATGTCCACTTCCATGGAATATATTTCCATCTTTTCATTTTGAACCTATGAGTCCTTAAAACTGAAGTGAGTCTCTGTAAACAGCATATACTTGAGTACCTTTTTATCTATCCATTCAGTCTATGTCTTTTAACTGAAGAATGCAATCCATTTACATTTAGAGTAATTTCAACAGGTAAGGACTTATTAATGTCATCTTATTGATTGTTTTCTGGCTGTTTTGTAGTTCCCATGTTCTTTTTTCCCTCTCTTGCTGCCTACCTTTGTCAATTGATGATTTTCTATAGTGGTATGTCTTTATTCGCTTCTCTTTATCATATATTCTGAATCTACTATAGATATTTACTTTGTGGTTACCAAGAGTCCTACATAACAAATCATAAATAAAACTGTTTATGCTGATAACAATCTAACTTAAACCACATGCAAAACTTTACTATTTTATTTCCCATTTATGTTTTTGATGTCACAATTTATCTCTTTTTATATTGTGTATCCATTAACACATTATTTTACCTATAGCTATTTTTAATATTTTTGTTCTTTAATTTGTTACCACATCATTATGTAAAAATAAATTCAGATATAAATCTGAATCAAACTATATACTTATCTTTACCAGTGTGTTCTATATTTTCATTTTTTATGTTACAAATCAGTGACCTTTTGTTTCAGTTGGATAAACTCTTTTCAGCATTATCTTGTACAGCACGTCTAGTAGCAATCACCTACCTCAGCTTCTTTTTCTAGGGGAAGTCTTTATCTCCCATTTCTCTCGAAAGGACAATTAAGTTGGAAAAGTATTTTTGGTTGGCAGTTTCTTTCTTTCAGCACTTTGAGTATATCATCCCATTTCTCCTGCAATGCAAGATTTCTGCAGAGAAAACTGCTAATAGCATTTTTAGGGATTCCCTTTTGTGAAAGAAATATTTTCCTCTTATTTTTCTTATTTTCTTGTATTTCCTCTTTCATAGCCTTGCTTTTCCTGATGTCAGTTCTTACTAAAATTTATTTAAAAGATTTTTCTGTTCTTTATTCTTTTCTGTCTGCAACTTCAAAGTCAATTTCATTTTCATCTGTTTGTTTTCTTATATTATAGAAATTTCATCAACGTATTTTCAGTTTATCTCTGTTGTCCTGCCTTCTCTTTTTGATTCTTAAGAACATGAAAACAATAATTTCTAAATAATGTTCCTCTTCCCTTTCTAAAATTGCTTTCAAGTATAAGTTTTTCTTCTGACTGCTTAAGGAGTTACACCCTTTCCCTTGCTTACATATTTCATAGATTTTTTTAATGTCTTTAAATGAGAAGGTATTTAACCAAATCTGGAACATTCCAACAGACAATTAAACTTAGTCTGTTTCACCATTCAGAAGTTTTTCTCTTGCTGGGATGGTGTGGAGAAGGTCAGAGTTTCCTTTAAAAAGCTTAGAAAGCTTTTTTCATTTTCTATAGACAATATTTACAAATGTTTCAGTGTTAAAGCACCATTTTCTTTAGAGTTCTCTAGTATGTCATTGCACAGTTCCTTACCCCTAGTGGGCACTCAGTATATAAAATGGATGTAGTAATAGATTTGAGGATACCAAGAATAAAATGTGATTACCAGGAAGAAAATATTCTCATGAGTTGTCCTCTTGCCATGTGTGAGAGCTCATGTCCTGAACACAGGGCAAGTAACCACAGAAGAAGTAAGATATTTAAACTGAAGCATGTCTGAGGAAAATGCAACTAAACAAATGTTTCAACATGTACCATGTGCAGCCTTGGATAAAAGATTTTGGCGAGAGGAAGCCAAGATAGCGGCATGAGTAGAGCAGCAGAAATCTCCTCCCAAAACCACATATATTTTTGAAAATACAACAAATACAACTATTCCTAAAAGAGAGACCAGAAGACAAAGGACAATAGCCAGAACGCATCCACACCAGCGACAACCCAGCACCTTGTGAAGGGGGTAAGATACAAGTCCCGGCCCAGCAGGACCAAGCGCCCCTCACCCCAGCTCCCAGCAGGAGGAGAGGAGTAGAAGCGGGGAGGGAGAGGGAGCCCGGGACTGCTAAACACCTAGCCCTAGCCATCTGCATCAGAGCACAGACACAGTGCATGCGTGGGGTGCTGGAAACTAGCGAAACAGGAGAGAAAGACCTGTGAGCGCATCCCTGCATCCGGTGCCTCTGGGACAAAGAAAAGCGAGTGCTTTTTGAAAGTCTTAAAGGGAAAGGGACCCCACACCTTGACAGAGCGTCCCGGGACACTTAGCCCAGCAGCTGGGAATCCTGGGGAACTCTGAGCACTCTAACCCCCTGGGCAGCAGGGAGCTCGGAGGCCCCTCATGGAGATAAAAAGCCTCCCGGCCATTTCAGCTCTAACGTGTCTCCACCATATTGGAGCAGCCGCCCAAAGCAGGCCAGGCCCACAGCAAATGCACAGCTAAACTCCATAGCGACCAGGCAGGAATCAGTAGCCCCATCTGCGCACAGCTGCCAGGCACAAGTCGCTAGAGGTCGCTGTTCTCCAAGGAAAAGGAGGCCATAAACCAACAAGAAGGGACGTTCTCCCAGCTATCTCTTGTGCCAGGTCCGCAAACTATCTCTATCGCCATGAAAAGGCAGAAAAATTTGACACAGACCAAAATCACAACCCCTGAGAAGGAGATAGACCTAACCAGTCTTCCTGAAAAAGAATTCAAAATAAAAATCATAAACATGCTGACGGAGATGCAGAGAAATATACAAGAGCGAAGGGATGACATCCGGAGGGAGATTACAGAAATGAAAGAATCTCTGGAAGGGTTTATAAGCAGAATGGATAAGATGCAAGAGGCCATTGATGGAATAGAAACCAGAGAACAGGAACACATAGAGGCTGATGCAGAGAGAGATAAAAGGATCTCCAGGAATGAAACAATATTAAGAGAACTATGTGACCAATCCAAAAGGAACAATATCTGCATTATAGGGGTTCCAGAAGAAGAAGAGAGATAAAAAGGGATAGAAAGTGTCTTTGAAGAAATAACTGCTGAGAACTTCACCAAACTGGGGGAGGAAATAGTTGCTCAGACTACAAAGGCACACAGAACTCCAGACGGGACCCAAAGAGGACAACACCAAGACACACAATATTTAAAATGGCAAAGATCAAGGACAAGGACAGACTATTAAAGGCAGCCAGAGAGAAAAAAAAGGTCACTTACAAAGCAAAACCCATCACGCTATTATCACACTTCTCAACAGAAACCTTACAGGCAAGAAGAGAATGGCATGATATATTCAATGCAATGAAACAGAAGGGCCTTGAACCAAGGATACTGTATCCAGCACGATTATCATTTAAATATGAAGGAGGGATTAAACAATTTCCAGACAAGCAAAAGTTGAGGAAATTTGCCTCCCACAGACCACATCTACAGGGTATTTTAGAAGGACTGCTCCAGATGGGAGCACTCCTAAAAGGAGCACAGAACAAAACACTCAACATATGAAGAATGGAGAAGGAGGAATAAGAAGGGAGAGAAATAAATGTCGGACTGTGTTTATAATAGCTCAGCAAGCAAGTTAAGTTAGACAGTAAGGTAGTAAAGAAGCTAACCTTGAACCTTTGGTAACCACGAATCTAAAGCCTGCAATGGCAATAAGTACATATCTTTCAATAATCACCCTAAATGTAAATGGACTAAATGCACCAATCAAAAGACACAGAGTAATAGAATGGATAAAAAAGCAAGACCCATCTATATGCTGCTTATAATAGACTCACCACAAACCCAAAAACATGCACAGCTTAAAAGTCAAGGGATGGAAAAAAGATATTTCATGCAAACAACAGAGAGAAAAAAGCTGGTGTTGCAATACTATTATCAGACAAAATAGACTTCAAAACAAAGAAAGTACCAAGAGATAAAGAAGCATACTACATAATGATAAATCGCTCAGTCCAACAAGAGAATATAACCATTATAAATATATATGCACCCAATACAGGAGGACCAATGTATGTGAAACAAATACTAACATAATTAAAGGAGGAAATAGAATGCAATGCACTCATTTTGGGAGACTTTAACACACCGCTCACTTCAAAGGACAGATCTACCACACAGAAAATAAATAAGGACACAGAGGCACTGAACAACACACTAGAACAGATGGACCTAATAGACATCTATAGAACTCTACATCCAAAAGAACAGGATACACATTCTTCTCAAGTGCACATGGAACATTCTCCAGAATAGACCACATACTAGGCCACAAAAAGAAACTCAGTAAATTCCAAAAGATTGAAATCCTACCAACAAACTTTTCAGACCACAAAGGTATAAAACTAGAAATAAATTGCACAAAGAAAGCAAAAAGGCTCAGAAACACATGAAGTCTTAACAACATGCTCCTAAATAATCAATGGATCAATGATCAAATTAAAATGGAGATCCAGCAATATATGGAAAAAAATGACAACAACACAAAGCCTCAACTTTGTGGGATGCTGCAAAAGCAGTCTTAAGAGGAAAGTATATAGCAATCCAAGCATATTTAAAGAAGGAAGAACAATCCCAAATGAATAGTCTAATGTCACAATTATCAAAATTGGAAAAAGAAGAATGAATGAGGCCTAAGGTCAGCAGACGGAGGGACATAATAAAGATCAGAGAAGAAATAAATAAAATTGAGAAGAATAAAACAATAGAAAAAAATCAATGAAACCAAGAGCTGGTTCTTCGAAAAAATTAACAAAATAGATAAGCCTCTAGCCAGACTTACTAAGAGAAAAAAAGAGTCAACACACATCAACAGAATCAGAAATGAGAAAGGAAAAATCACTATGGACCCAGCAGAAATACAAAGAATTATTAGAGAATACTATGAAAACCTATATGCTAAGAAGCTGGAAAACCTAGGAGAAATGGACAACTTCCTAGAAAAATACAACCTTAAAAGACTGACTCAGAAAGAAACAGAAAATCTAAACAGAGCAATTACTAGCAACGACATTGAAGCAGAAATCAAAAAACTACCCAAGAACAAAACCCACAGTCCAGATGGCTTTACCTTGGAATTTTATCAGACATACAGAGAAGATATAAAACCCATTCTCCTTAAAGTTTTCCAAAAAATAGAAGAGGAGGGAATACTCCCAAACTCATTCAATGAAGCCAACATCACCCTAATACCAAAACCAGGCAAAGACCCCACCAAAAAAGAAAACTACAGGTCAATATCCCTGATTAATGTAGATGCAAAACACTCAACAAAATATTAGCAAACCGAATTCAAAAATACATCAAAAGGATCATACACCATGACCCAGTGGGATTCACCTCAGGGATGCAAGGATGGTACAACATTCAAAAATCCATCAACATCATCCACCACATCAACCAAAAGAAGGACGAAAACCACATGATCATCTCCATAGGTGCTGGAAAAGCATTCAACAAAACTCAACATCCATTCCTGATATAAACTCTCAACAAAATGGGCATAGAGTGCAAGTACCTCAACATAATAAAGGCCATATATGATAAACCCACAGCTAACATCATAATGAACAGTGAGAGGCTGAAAGCTTTTCCTCTGAGATCGGGAACAAGACACAGATGCCCACTCTCCCCATTGTTATTCAACGTAGTACTGGAGGTCCTAGCCATGGCAATTAGACAAAACAAAGAAATACAAGGAATCCAGATTGGTAAAGAAGAAGTCAAATTGTCACTATTTGCAGATGACATGATATTGTACATAAAAAACCCTAAAGACTCCACTCCAAAACTACTAGAGCTAATATCAGAATTCAGCAAAGTTGCAGGATACAAAATTAACACACAGAAATCTGTGGCTTTCCTATACACTAACAATGAACTAATAGAAAGAGAAATCAGGAAAACAATTTCATTTACAATTGCATCAAAAAGAATAAAATACCTAGGAATAAACCTAACCAAGGAAGTGAAAGACCTATACCCTGAAAACTATAAGCACTCTCACGAGACATTAAAGATGACACTAACAAATGGAAACTCATCCCATGCTCTTGGCTAGGAAGAATTAATATCGTCAAAATGGCCATACCGCTCAAAGCAATATACAGATTCAATGTAATCCCTATCAAATTACCAACAGCATTCTTCAATGAACTGGAACAAATAGTTCAAAAATTCATATGGAAACACCAAAGACCCCGAATAGCCAAAGCAATCCAGAGAAGGAAGAATAAAGTGGGGGGATCTCGCTCCCCAACTTCAAGCTCTACTACAAAGCCACAGTAATCAAGACAATTTGGTACTGGCACAAGAACAGAGCCACAGACCAATGGAACAGAATAGAGACTCCAAACATTAACCCAAACATATATGGCCAATTAATATACGATAAAGGAGCCATGGACATACAATGGGGAATGACAGTCTCTTCAACAGATGGTGCTGGCAGAGCTGGACAGCTACATGTAAGAGAATGAAACTGGATCACTGTCTAACCCCATACACAAAAGTAAATTCAAAATGGATCAAAGACCTGAATGTAAGTCATGAAACCATAAAACTCAAAAAAAAAACATAGGCAAAAATCTCTTGGACATAAACACGAGTGACTTCTTCATGAACATATCTCCCCGGGCAAGGGAAACAAAAGCAAAAACCAACAAGTGGGACTATATCAATCTGAAAAGCTTCTGTACAGCAAAGGACACCATCAATAGAACAAAAAGGCATCCTACAGTATGGGAGAATATATTCGAAAATGACAGATCCGATAAAAGGTTGACATCCAAAATATATAAAGAGCTCACACACCTCAACAAACTAAAAGCAAATAAGCCAATTAATAAATGGGCAGAGGACCTGAATAGACAGTTCTATAAAGAAGAAATACAGATGGCCATCAGACACATGAAAAGATGCTCCACATCGCTTGTCATCAGAGAAATGCAAATTAAAACCACAAAGAGATAATCACCTCACTCCAGTAAGGATCACCATCATCGAAAAGACAAACAACAACAAATGTTGGAGAGGCTGTGGAGAAAGGGGAACCCTCCTACACTGCTGGTGGGAATGTAAATTAGTTCAACCATTGTGGAAAGCAGTATGGAGGTTCCTCAAAATGCTCAAAATAGAAATACCATTTGACCCCAGGATTCCACTTCTAGGAATTTGCCCTAAGAATGCAGCACTCCAGTTTGAAAAAGACAGATGCACCCCTATGTTTATTGCTGCACTATTTACAATAGCCAAGATATGGAAGGAACCAAAATGGCCATCAGTAGATGAATGGATAAAGAAGATGTGGTACATATACACAATGGAATATTACTCAGCCATAAGAAAAAAACAGATCCTACCATTTGCAACAACATGGATGGAGCTGGAGGGTATTATGCTCAGTGAAATAAGCCAGGTGGAGAAAGACAAGTACCAAATGATTTCACTCATATGTGGAGTATAAGAACAAAGGAAAACTGAAGGAACAAAACAGCAGCAGAATCACAGAACCCATGAATGGACTAATAGTTACCAAAGGGAAAGGGACTGGGGAGGACGGGTGGGAAGGGAGGGACAAGTGTGGGGAAAAAGCAAGGGGACATTATGATTATCATATATAGTGTGGGCGGGGGGGACGGGGAGGGCTGTGCAACACAGAGCAGACAAGTAGTGATTTTACAGCATCTTACTATGCTGATGGACAGAGACTGTGAAGGAGTCTGTGGGGGGGACTTGGTGAACGGGGGAGCCTAGTAAACATGGTGTTCTACATGTAATTGTAGATTAATGATACCAAAATAAAAAAACTAAAAAAAAATGATAGAATCTTAACTAAGCAACTAAAAATATAAGATCTTGGAGAGCTCTCCAACAATTACATGAGTAGAACAGGATTTAGTTAAAAGAACAGTAGACATTTACTAAGTGCTAACTATGTGCTAGACTCTGTATTAAGGACTTTTCAGATATTTATTCATTTGATCTTCATAATAAGTTTATTAACTTAAGAATGTTGCTATTTTTACTTTTATTGGTCATATTCCTACTTAAGATATGAGTAACTTTGTTTAATAATTGTCAATTCAATTAAGGTCAGTTTCAGCCAATAACACGCACAGTCTGGTCTGAAACCTCGCCAGAACTCTCAGCCTTCACCATGGTCCACTGCAGCAGGGAAGTGAGCGCTCTATGACAGGAGGTGCTAAGTCACAGGATAATGGCCATTGTTCACAGCTCTTACACAGGTGGCACATACATGAAGCATACTAGATAACACTGAGGCCCCTTCCATCTCTAAGAACCTACCATTAGCATGCTAGATAAAGTATAACCCACACCATAAGTCAAATGATCCACAAGTCAAATGCTAGATCAAAGATAAAATATAACTTTTTTTCTGTCACATGTAACACTAGAAAGGATTGAGCACAGCCTGGAATAATGACCATGGGCTCAACTACAGAAGGGTTCCAGTTTGTGCTGAATAGCAGAGGTACCCACATTACAACGGAGCCTAGACTCGGTCAGCCCAGTGCTTGGAACAAGAGGACAAATTCCCTTGGAAACTGTTTCACCTATCCTCCCTTTTCAAAGAACTCTGGGAACCATTACTCCTGAGAACCACAGTTTGCCCTCGGGGCATGTCAACAGGTCCCAACAACTGCTTTGACTTTGGCCTGAATGAACATATGGGAAGCATGTCTCAGGACGACCTGGCCTGGTAAGTCAGAATTTTATCCAAGCTATAATGCACTCTACCTCCTTAAAGAGGAAACAAGACTCCCCGTCTTCAGGCCCCATCTAGGAAGGTCTTTCTGTCTCTTCTCCTCCATGATTGGGAAACTCAGGGCTCCTCTTTCCAAACCATTCCATGCTGTCTCCTTTGCCTCAGAGACAGGACACCAAAGACCCACTTTCCAGAACTACTACTGGATTTCTCCAGCATATCTGCCTCCAAAACCTAACGTCAAGGAGCTAGACGAGCAGTCTACAAACTCGACACTGTGGAAAATGAATGACGGCCACAGGACCAGGACCCTTTTTGACAGCATCTGAGCACCAGGAGCTGTGGATGTTGGAGAACAGAATCTTTACAACAAAGACATCGAGGGATAGCCAGAAACTACACTGCCTGTATCATCTTCTTTGACCCTCCCCAAATCCAAACAGGTAAGTAGAGTTATTTTATCATTTTATCAGGTGAAAATATGGTGAATTGAAATGTCTACCATCACACAGAATGATAATGGCAAAACTAAGAAAACCAGGGCTAAGATCTTGGCTAGAATTGAGAGAAAAAACATTCAAAATCACATAGGCAAAAGGTAGAGAGAGAACCCTCTCCTTCCGACAATGATTATCTGTGGGCTTTTGTTCATGAAAACAGAAAGAGAAAGGGGAGATTCAGTTCAGTTTTCTCAGATCTGAGCTCTCTGACTACTCAAGTTTTACTTTGCCTGTGTGTGTGTGTGTGTGTGTGTGTGTGTGTGTGTGTCTGTGTGTGTGTGTGTGTGTCTGTGTGTCTGTGTGTCACTGTGTACATGCACTCACACAGCCCATTGTCTTAGAGGAGCCACAAACCCACCTTGCCCTCCCAGAGTCAATGGTGCATGCTCAGGCCCCTACAGAAAATTGCTATTTCATTGTCAAGCATAGATCGGCAAGACTATCAGGGAGACTCAAAGCACTGGGAGGACTTATTTGGTCTTGTCGGCTTCCCTGATGCCAAGGGAGTCATTTGGCCTCGTGTGCCCCTAAAAACTGTCCTCATCCCATCTCTCTCAGTGACAGATTATCTCGGAGCACAGACCCCTCCCAAGAAGAGTGTTTAGGGGCCAGCACTGCCCAGGAATCCTGACTCCTTTCCAGGGAACTGGAAGCTCTCCCTCTTCCTCTAGCATTCATGCTGATGCACTTCCTGCTCCTCTTCCTGGGAGTCTAAGTTTCTTTCACCTCTTTCTGCAGGGTTCCTGCAGAGACCCTATATCTGGAAGAGGACCCCTAGATCCCCTCTGTGGATCTTTATCCTCAACCCTGTACTCAGGATCTCCCTCCTCAGTTTCCTGCTTCTTTATTTCCTACAAAGACTACAGCAACTTCTTACCCTTCTCTGGTGGACTTTTCTTATTATTTAACTCTTTTATTTCACCTCCTTGGGGTTGTCCAGGTGCCAGATGGTCACTCCACATGTTGTCCCATTGATAAGTCATTTTATTTATATGTCCAAATATCCATGTTGACATTAAACTAACAATTGCTTATAAGTGTTACCAGATAGAATTAGTGCAACACGCATCCACCCCACTGATTCTTAGTGCCTAATTAATATAGAACAAAGTTCTTCTCTTGGTTCAAAATACTCCACAATAGTAACCCAATCGTCTTTTCCAGACTGATTTCTTCCTGCTTTTATCCTGTACTCCTAATAAAGATATACAACCCAGTTTTGCCAGAGGTAATCCTCAAATGTACAAATATTTTCTCTTTAAGATTCTCTCATTGATGAGAAACTTGGGCTTCATTTATTAAATGATGCTAGACAGCAAGTTATTTTAAGGAGATACACACAATAAATTATATTGCAAATACTATTTTGGGAGTAGTAAGTAAGCAGATGTCTCAGTAAAGAAGCCTGACGAAGAATAAAAGTGCATAGAGAAGAAATGCGGTGGAAGGTAGAAAAAATTACCGGATTGAGGTACATACATTGAATGACTAATGGGGCCACCATGTTTACTTGTCAAGGGGAAACAGCTGGTGCTGGGGTAGATCCTAGAGATAGAAGATACTGCAGCAGAGGCCACCGTGGAGGAGTACAGCCAACGACACAGAGAAGAAGAGGATGAAAGAATGTTAGATGTATGCACACTTCTGAGGTTTTGGAGAAAAAGGACAGGATGGGAATAGGTGTACAGTATAATGTGCCATGCACATATGATGGCATGTGGCCTTATGAGTTTAAGTTTCTCAGTGAAAGAAGGACATGACACCCAGCTCTGGGAGAACTGATGTGTGGTGTGTGGTGAGTTTGTGGATAGTGGCAAAGGTTTGGATGGATACCATGGACAGTGAGGATATGGGGCTTGCTTTAAGTGTTGACAGTCCAAATGGAATTGAGTATCATAAATTCTAGTCACATTCTGTGTGATTTCTCTAACGTGCCTTACTACCCAGGAAGAAGGAAGTGAAAATATGGACACAGTATCTTAGAGTGAAAGTTATGTTGGGAGGGTGCATGACCATGAGATACAGGCTGGGGAGGTATGAAAGGGCCAGAACTGGGAAAACTACCTGATATGCAATACAGAGGTTGGGAAGCTGGAGATCACCATTGGTCAAAGAGATGGTGTGCAAAAAATAAATAAGCTGGGAGGGTAGCATTGAACAATTATATAACATTGGCAAAATCGTGTTAAAAACAAATGCTACTTGCATCCACCTCATATTTTTATTCCTTTAACCTGAATCTTCTTTTCCACTGCATCTTTCTCTCATAGCATCACAAAATTGCCAAAAGATCCCACTGCCCAGTGTAAATGAACTTCTGCTTATTCTCAACCTCCTCTCAGAAGTCATTAATAAGAAAATGTTACAAATAACTTATCCACTTCCAAGTTTTCTGTATGACAATAAACATCCTTTGTTTTTTGAACACATGTGTTAGATCTTCTCCAGGGTCTAATCAAGAATTGAAACTACAGCATCAGGTAAACGTGTAAGAATTTTTAGCTTTCCTAGACAAGGGATAATCATTCTCCAAATGACAATACAAATTTTTCCATTTCTTCCCTAATGCTCAGGATTGTCAGGTTTTACAAGACAAAGGATATAAAATTGAATTTTGTTTTAATTTGGTTAAACATATTTTCTTTTAAATGATTATTGTCCATTCCAGTTTTTTCTATGACTTGCTGATTCAAGCTCGCTGCCCATTATTTCCTACTGGGTTTGGTCTTTTTTTCATTAGTGTTTAGGAATCTTCTCTACTCTGAACACTAGTCCCTATAGATTATGTGCTGAGCACATACCTAGTCCAGCCTGTGACTTGCCTTTCTCCTTCCTTTGTGGTGTCTGTTTCATACAAATGTTTTAAATTCAAAGTAGTCAAATTTTACAGTATGTTTTCTTATGTGCTGTGTGTTTTGTGCCTGGTTTAAGAAATCAGCTCCGGCCTGATATCAGAAACACATTTTCTTACAAAATTATTGAACTTTTGCCTTTCACAATTAATTCATGTGGAAACATTTTTCATGTCATTGTTGTGCGTGGGCGTCCAGTTGTCCCGGCATGCTTTACCAAACAGCCACTCCCTGCTTGTTTTAAACCTCTTCATGTCATCTGCTCACTTCTAAAAAATACTGGATCTGTTTCTAGGTTCTCTTCTCTGCTAGATAGATGTATTTGTCATATCCATTAAATCATTTTCACCCTTGACAGGACATCCCCCCTCCTGATCCTTTTTCTCCAAATTGTCTCAGCTCCTCTTGCCTCTTTTCTCTCGAGTTTTTGGATCTGTTTACCAAATTTCATGTTTAAAAGAAATCTGTGGCATTTTTATTTCGACTGCAGTGAATTTATACATGAATTCAGGATACCAGACATTTTTACTTTGAGTCTCCATTAACATGGCTTATCTCCACATTATGTAGGTGTTCTTCTTCTCATTCAATAAGTTTTGTAATTTTTGAATCTAATCTTACATGTCTTCTCTTAGATTTACATCTAGATTCCATAACTTTTTGTTGCCAAGGAGAATAGGAAGTCTTTTTTCTAATTACACTTTGCAATATACTTTTACTTAAGTGTCATAACAGTACAGATTTTAAAATACTGACTTACATCAATCAAACTTGCTGACACATTTTTACTTATCTAGAGATTCTGTGGGATTTACTTTGTAGATACTCATATTTTCTGTGAATTCTATGCAATTTGTGCTTTCTTTCTAACACATATGACAAAAAATTTTTCTAGCACTCTTTTCATATATAGGACAATGCTTCAAGAGTTTTATGCAGCAAGTCAAATTAAATTCCATTCTTCATATGGATCTGTGCTCACATCTCTTGTACAGGGGCATTAATACTCCAGACCACAGACTTAGAGCTTCATTCCTGGTTGAAATCCTAAGGGGACACAATAGCATCAGTTCGGGCTTCCAATTCTTTCTGAGTTTTCTTTTTGTTTCCTATACCTATGCAATCTCGTTTCTTTCTTTTAGGTTTGGCTGTATTTACTTTTTATTATATAAAATTTATATGTGTTTTAAATAGAATGGGACCTGCTGACATCAACTACATATACCATTTGGACAAGAATAGCAACTCAAAATATTACCTCCTTCCCAGATGAGCTAACCATAGTCTTTGAGCCCTCCAGTTTTACAGAAACCCTCTCAATTCTGAGATAGTATGATTTCATGCGAATACAGGGAAAGGCATTTCAAGAGGGAAAACCAAATTCACTGAGGTACATAGAAGAAAAAGCATATCACATTTGGGGGAAACATAATTTTACCTGCATCCTCTGTGTTTAACATACAAATTCCCTTGTGTACTATAGGAGACACTGAAAATTGGCTAATGAATTAATTACAGATTGAGTTAATTACTGAGTAGAGCTCTCTTTGGAAAAATTAGAATATCCTGGACTACAGTAACAAATACGTGATAAAATGTCTAATGGCTTAAAAAGAAGAAAAGTTTATTTCTCGCCAATCTAACAGTCCCAATCCCATGTCTTCTTGGTGGATGGTGGCTCTCTGAAATTGGAAAAACAGGGACACAGTCTCATTCCACTATGTGACTCCGCCATCCTGTTGAGCCTCTTGGCCATTCACACTCAGCTGACAATAGGGTCAAGAGTGTGGAGGAAGTCCAGAACTGGAACACGTGGACGGACCCAGTCACATGACACCAACTCAGGGCACGGGAAGTCGGGAAACGTGGCCACGCTGAGTGTCCAGGAAGAAGAGAACGACTTAGATTTGGGGGAGCAGCTAGTCGTCTCTGCCACAGTTAGGATGCCTCAACATGATAAAAGAAGAAGACACCAGTAGTCAGACACTCAAGGGAGCGCTACAGTATTACAGGTAGAAAATGATGGTGGCCAAAACTAAAGCACTGAGACAGTATGTAGAAAAGTAATCTACAAATTATTTTAAGTAAAGAATCAAAGTCATCAGATGTAGAGGTGAGGGTTAGCCAGAGTGACAGTGCCTGGTAGTATCCCCACTTGTTCAAAATCCATGAAGTAAACCTATATAATTCAAGTATAAGATGTAAAATTATTTGTGTGTAAACAATATTCCACAGTAAGCTTTCTGGAAGAGATAAACAAGATACAGTTCTCCTCGTCAGACAGCCTGCAATCTATTTAGGTTGGATATGCAAACTGTGGGCTTTGTTCAGACATTTGGGCAGAATGACTGAACACGGAAGTATGGGGAAAAGAGATTAAGCCCACAGATTTAGACCTGACCTTCTCCTAAGCAGTATTTGCAGGCACGATGGAGCAGGTTGAGTGATCAAAGGAAGTAATAAAGGTAAGAGAAGCTGAAAAGAAAACATTATGATACATATATTTAAGGGTTTGGAATAATGATGAAATGTAACAAAGTTGAATGTCTGCTTTAAAAATGGGATACCAGGGAAATAAATTTACTGATTTGCTTTTGTGCTACAACAAAATCCCAGCTGTCTGTGATTTACATTCTTCTGATTCCAGTCTAGACAACTGTTACCTCCTGGGCTCTGGGCTCATTCTGAGTTTAATCAGAGAAACAATTTATAATTGTCCAGGGTGCTCCCTGTACTGGCCACCCTTTGCACGGCAGTGGTTTTTCTAACACTCCAAAATAATCCCCCCTTTTTTTCCCTTTGTAATAAAATTAGTGTGTGGTTTTGCTTTGCCATTAAATTGTAAGGTCTTTGAGAGAAGAGACTATATCATATATAAATAAATGAATTTATTAAATGTATTTTTTTTGAAAGGGCATCTCTCATATTTATTGATCATATGGTTGTTAACAACAATAAAATTCTGTATAGGGGACTCAATACACAATTATTAATCAACCCCAAGCCTAATTCTCAACAGTCTCCAATCTTCTGAAGCATAACGAACAAATTTTTACATGGGGAACAAGTTCTTACATAGTGAATAAGTTCTTACATGGTGAACAGTGCAAGGGCAGTCATCACAGAAACTTTCGGTTTTGATCATGCATCATGAACTATAAACAATCAGGTCAATTATGATTATTTGTTTGATTTTTATACTTGACTTATATGTGAGTCCCACATTTCTCCCTTATTATTACTATTATTATATTTTTTAATAAAATGCTGAAGTGGTAGGTAGATGCAAGATAAAGGTAGAAAACATAGTTTAGTGCTGTAACAGGGCAAATGTAGATGATCAGGTGTGTGCCTATAGACTAAGTATTAATCCAAGCTAGACAAGGGCAACAAAACATCCACGTATGCAGAAGATTTCTCTCAAAACAGGTGGGGTGAGGTTGAAAGCCTCACCTCTGTTGATCCCCAATTTCTCACCTGATGGCCCCCCTGTGACTGTGCCTGTCTTAGGTTGTTCCTCCCTTGAGGAATCTTACCCGTCTCTGGCTAACCAGTCATCTTCCAGGGCCATACAGGGAAATGTAAAGTTGGCAAGTGAGAGAGAAGCAATATTGTTTGAAAAGGTTAGCTTTTTACTTTTTTGCATATTTATGCCATGTGGCTTCTATGCCCAGCATTTGTCTTGAGGTATCTTTACCACTTGGAAGAATTATGATACTCGGTAATTTCAATATGAGGCACGAATTCTACTTAGGGGTTGTAATTATGAAGGAAGAAGAGAAGCTATAGAAGTAGCAGACTGAAGAAAACACGGGAAGATTGATTATTTCTTTGACATACCTTCTTGTAGTGTAACATAAGCATGTATAGGTTTTAAATTACTAATTAAATTGCATGCACACATTAACATAATAGGAATACAGCTACATAACCAAAGCAGACCTACAATTACCAGCCATATCCAGTGAAACCAAGAAAACCAGTTAGGCACCCGAGGCATTTTAAACTGTATTTTTAACACGATTTTACTACAAGGTCTAACAATGTTTCTAGCACATAGAACATGACTTTAATTACTTGTTAAATGATTAACAATCAGTAAAATGAACTTTAACCGAATCTGTTTAATTATCCGTTAAATTAACAGTTAAATGATTTCATTATCTCTTAAAGGACTCCCTAGGTGTCTGTGTGATGGGGCTGGGCTTGGAGAAGATGGATACTTCTGACAGGTTGCTCAGTACTTAGACATAAGTGTCCAAGCCTAATTGTCAGTTAGTTCCTCTGACCAAGAAGCATTCTTTCCCCCAATATACTGGGTTCTATGAGTTTAGTAAACCTAGGTACAGCCACAGCAACCACAGGAGTCAAAGGCAGTGCTTTAGGAAGTTCATAACCGGCAGTAGCTTCACTACTAATTCTGGATTTCTCTCCCCTTTCCTGCTGAAGGATCCATGAGAGAAGACAACCAGTCCTCCACCCTCGACTTCATCCTCCTGGGAGTTGGTGGTCCCCGGCAACAGGAAGATTTCTTCTTCATCCTCTTCCTCTTCATTTACCCCATCACACTGATAGGAAACCTGCTCATCATATTGGCCATTCACGCTGACATTCGCCTCCACAACCCCATGTACTTTCTCCTTGCCAACCTCTCCTTTGTTGACATCTTCTTCTCCTCTGTAACCATCCCCAAGACACTGGCCAACCACATCTTAGGCAACAAAGCCATCTCCTTTGGGGGATGCCTGACACAGATGTGTTTCATGTTAGCCTTGGCTAACACAGACAGTTATATCTTGGCTGCAATGGCATATGACCGTGCTGTGGCCATCAGCCGCCCACTTCATTACACAACAATTATGAGCCCAAGGACTTGTGTCCTGCTAGTTGTTGGGTCTTGGGTGGTTGGAAACGCCAATGCCCTCCCCCACACTCTGCTCACGGCTAGTCTGTCTTTCTGTGGAAACCAGGAAGTGGCCAACTTCTACTGTGACCTTGCCTCTTTACTCAAGCTGTCCTGTTCTAACATCCAGTTCAATGTGAAGATGATGTATCTAGGGGCTGGTGTTTTCTCTGTGCCATTACTATGCATCGTCATCTCTTATGTTCAGGTCTTTTCCACAGTCTTAAGGGTTCCATCCACCAAGGGTGTGCTCAAGGCCTTCTCCACCTGTGGGTCCCACCTCACAGTTGTTTCTTTGTATTATGGGACAGCCATGGGCAGGTATTTCCACTCTCTGACCAGTTACACCCTAAGGGATATAGTGCTCACTGTGATGTATGTTGCGGTGACCCCAATGTTAAATCCTTTCATCTACAGTCTGAGAAACCGAGACATGAAGGCAGCTCTAGGGAAGCTCTTCAGCAAGAGAACATCCTTATAAACAATGTGAGGTCATATTGGTCTGTAGTTAGCAATCTGGATGAACTTGAAACTCCAGCCCTAACAACCTCTTCCTCCAAGAAGACATCTTTATTCTTTCCAGCCACTGTATTGATGCTCTTCTTAGACAAGTTGTAACATTTTGATAGAACATTCTATTGAGATTATCAATTTGTACACATTATTGCTCCTTTTAGTAGATTGACAGCAATGGATTATTAGGTTCAAGTCCCACCTTATACTACTAACCAAGCAGAGTAAAGTTGAGAGTGTTTAAGGCCTGGATTCTACAGAATAGAAAAAATAATAATAACTTCCTTGTCTTTGTAGTGGAGTATGAGGAATACAGTGCTTCATATTTTGAAGGTTATAAATCACCATTCAAATGTCAATTTTTTTGGACTGGGAAGTTCAATCATCCCTACTTTGGTTGCAGATCTTCAGGGAAAGGGCTGTCTTAATGCATCATTCTAGTTCTCCCAAAATTGGTCATGAAGTGCATCTAATAGTTATTTGTGGAGGTCAAATGAATGAATGTCAGTGAATAAATGTGACTGACAATCATTAGACATGATTACATCTGATGTTATTTCCCATCCATCATATCTGTGGTATACCATAGAGTCACTTTGAATCCATGCAGGAAACAAAAATCATGCCCATTATAACTCAAAGTTATTAACCGAAGGAAGTATCTCTACTATGTCTGGGTAACAAAAGGGAAAGGTGGTGTCACCAGAACCTAGGAGCTCGGAGGAGGGATGACCACATCTCTGGTTCTTATATCTCTGAGGGGAGCTGCCAAAGATTCCACAAGGAGACAAAGACAACAACATAAATCGCAGCTGTCACACTCCATGAACACGTTTCCCAGGAGATTCTGGAAACTGTGAAATATGTGGCACTGGGCAAGGGGCTCAGGAAAAAACAAAACAGAAAGTATTCCTTCTCTACAATCATGCCTTCCCAATCCTGAACAGATAGTGAGTGTCATCTGAGTCAGCTGCTCATGCAGAGTATAAAAAGAAAAAAACTTCCAAAATCATTTTTAAAGTAAGTATAATACTGATTTTAAAGCATGATAAATGTTGCACAAAATTTCAGTCACAGAATAATCTCGTGAATATTGATACAAAAATTCTCAGGAAAATATGAGCAGGAGCCAGTAAAACATTAAGAGAATACGATTTCCTCAACACGTTGGCATAATTCCAGGAACTTAAGGCTGGTTACATATTAGGAAAAATAATGTTATGATGCATGGGAATGCTAAAAAGTCACTTTATAACATTCAAAAGTCATTTCGCATTTAAAAATCATCATTTATTGGGAAAACGATGGCTACTTCACTAACGTGGAATGCTGTATAACTTTAAAGGCTGATTTTTATAATGTATGGAACATGGAAGCATTTATACTAAAGGCCAAGAATAAGATGAGGATATCCATTGTAAAAATTACTATTTAACATTACATCGAAGGATATACCTAATGCAAATATATAGAACAGTCTATTAGAGGCAGTAATTAGTGAAATAAGACAGAAAAAGACAAATACCATATGATTTCGCTCTTTATGTGGAATCTAAAATATAAAGCAAACTAAGAAAACAAAAAATCAACTCAAGAACATGGAGAACAAACTGGTGATTGCCACGGGTGAGGGGTGTAAGGGGGATGGGTGAAATATGTGAAGGGGATAAAGGGAGACAAACTTCCAATTATGAAATAAATGAGTCACAGGGATGAAAAGCACACCATGGGAAGTACAGTTAATAATATGCAGCATCTTAATATGGTGACAATTGGTAACTTTACTTAGTGTGCATTCATGATGTATATAGTTGTTGAATCACTATGTCATACAACTGAACACAATATAATACTGTATTATCAACTAGAGTTCAATTAAAAAAAATAGAGACATAAAACTTGGAAAGAAAGAACTACAGTATCTCTATTTACATATGAGAAGATTTCTGATGAGCCGAAAAAAAAACCCAAGGGCAAATCATTACAATTCTAAGAGTAAATGATATACAATATATACAAGTAAATCATATTCATATATATAATAACATATATTAGACAATGTGATGAAAAACCCTTTCACCATAGCAATGAAAAAAATTAAAAATAGGGGGGAAAAACCTAAAAGGAGTGTTTAGCATCTATACAAGGAACATTCTAAAATCTTAATTAAAGCATCAATCCGGGTAAGGATTAAGAGGATATTAAATGGTGTTTAAGTCATTTCTTTCCAGGTTGATGAAGACGCAAATATTTATATGATACCAAGCTAATACCGCACAGATTCCTTCCTAGTCAGAAGAAGGAAATGTGACTGTTACAGGAGGGATATGTTTTCACTTTGTGAATCCAGTTGTTAATCTTACCATCAATCACTCATGACACACAATATAACATGATGCATTTTAGCCAAAGATGTTTAACTAAACTGTAATCAAACTACTAGGAATAAGTTCCAGTTATAGGAGCACAGGATCTCATGGAGCAAACTAGCTCCAACAAGAAAAAATCAGATAAATTGTAAAAGTGGGACACGCTACAGCCATGCCTCTGAACTTTTATGGGCATAGAAGTCACTGTGGGCACACAAGTCGAGGAAGATTTGCATTCAGTGGGTCTGGGTGGGACCTGAGAATCAGCATTTCCAACGAGATCTCGGTAATGCTAATCTGTTGGCAATGAACTCAACTTTGAGAAAGAAGAGGTTTGAACAATCTCCTCAGTCACTGTTGTGAAAAATGAACTGTTAGAGACAAAGATACAAGTCTCATAACCAGTTGCAATATAGATCTTGGATTGGATTCCTATTTTGATAAACCAACTTACAAGGACAGTTCTGAGGATACATAGAGAAAGTTGAGCATGCACTAGCTGTAAAGAATAATAAGGAATTATCATTAATTGAATTATTGTGAAAATGCTATTTGGTTCATGTGCAAGAGGATTTTTTACAAACTTGTGCTGATATTTAGGGATCTAATGCATGATATCTACAGTTGAAAATATTTCAGACAACTATGTGAATTAAAAATTCTACATAAGATAAAGTCCAGTTTCATAAGAAAGAGTTATAAATGGATGGTGGTGATGGATTACACATTATGAGTATATTTAATACAACTGAAATGTACACTTAAAATGGTTATGATGGTAAATTTTATGGTTTGTGTATTTTACACAATAAAAAAATTTTAAACTACATAGTGTGCAGTTAATATTAATATGGAGACTCCAGAAAATATCATGTCTTGTAGAATGCAAACTTATGATTTTCTCAAAATATTCAGATGACACAGATAAAAATAAAAAAGAAAATAAATGATACTTATAGAGACTAGAGACCCACGATACAATCCAAGAATGTTAGAAATCCTGGGGGCATACAGCAAAATATTTACAGCCTGTTGCAAATTTTAATAAAATGGAAAGAATCTTGCATTTGAAAATGTAAGTGCTGCTCAGAATTCTGCACAAACTTACTGAAAGATAAAAGACATAAATTTTCATACATAGGAATTTTTAAATTTCAAGGCTAAATGATTTATATAATAATTTAAATAACAATTGACATATATTGACAGCTTTCCAAAGTTCTTGGCCATACTATCTTTTTTTTTTTTTTTGCCTTCCAACCACACTTCCCTCCACCAATCCTGAGCCATATCATCTTAATATATTCTTCACATTACACTATGAAGTTACACAATTATCTACATTTAAAGATGAGAAATGGATAATCAGAGCAATTCAGAAAAATAATTTGCCTAGGTCACACAGCTTTTAAGTGGTAGAATCAAGACAAGCCCCATTCTCTCAGACTCCAAAACCTTGACTCATGTCACCCTCCAAATCCATGTCACCCTCTCACATCCTGGACAAACCCAAAGCATATCTTTCAACCACTTTGAAGAATTCTGCCATGAGGCAAGAATAGATCAGATTCCATTTCCAGTACTGATAGAATGACCTTCATTCACTCAACAAATATTACATGTGATCTAAATGCCAGCAATAGTGAAGTATCTAGGGATACAGAGATTATTTATATAAAGAAAGCTGAATACAAGACATATGCATAAAAATAAATTTTCTCATTCTAGCAACAACAAGCTAGAATGAGAAATAGAAAAAATAAAACAGCAACAAAAAAAACCTATGAAATACTTAAGAAAAAATGCAACAAGTGAGGCATAGGACCAATTTAAGGGAAACATCAAATTTTTACTGAATATCATACAAAATATGAAAATGGAAAGACACATTATGTTCATAGATGAGAAGAATTTAATAACAGAAAAATTCTAGCCCTTTCCATGTCAAATATAAATATAATGCAATTTCAAGAAAACACAAAGGAGTCTCAATTTTTGAATTGCAGCTTAAATGTCTTCTCAGATTCCTCTCTTGGCTTCTTTATTTAAGAAGCTACACTCACACTCATTTACTCTCCATCTGAGTCACAATATGCTTAACTCCATGGCACTCTCCACATGCTAAGATTATCTTGTTTATTTATTAATTATTCATTGTACATTTTATTTAATGAAGTACCTTTTCTTTTCTAATTTGTTCACGACTTTATCTTCATTGCTTCAAAGACTAGTAGACGCAGCCTAAATATCCAATATGTACTTTTGACCTCTTGTGATACTGTTCCAATAGGGTGCCACAGGAGTCATTTGAAAACATATTTAATTTGGTTGTATTGGTCAGGGAGGGCTTAAATCTCAAGTTAACTCTAACTGTGAGATGAAGCAAAAGAAAGCATAGTATCCTCAGGGCACTGAGAGTGGCTTAGAGTGCCTGAGGAGTAGAAGAGGGTATGGCAAGGGAACATCTGCATTAATAGAAGGAGGAAAACCTAGCATCATTAAAACCATGTTTTGAAAACATTTTAATACAGGAAAATGTATATAATATAATAGTAAATGAAACACGTTTTGAAAATATGTCTGATAGAAGATGGTGAAGGAGAAAGCAGCAGGAATCTCCTTACCTACACAGCAATTGCACGGGGAGAATATGTCTGATATAACAACTTTGGCACTCTGAGTGTGTTGAAGGCTTACAACTTACAGAAAATCTAGATAGTAAATTGTGGTCAATTTGAGCTCTTGGATCTTACCAGCTATCCATTCCCCCCCCCACCCCTTAGCCACATGGCAAGCAGCTGTGCACATGTTCCTAGAGCAGTTCACACTCAGCTATGAGAGACAGGGTAGACAAAAAGGAGGCTGTCCTCCTGATGCTAGGGATCTGTGCTCTGCTTCTTTTTGCTATTTTTGATCACATAGGTGCAGACAAAGATGCAGGTAGCTGTTGTTGTTCAACCACAGCCAGCCATTGTTGTAAGTTCCCTCCCCTCAGCTGAAGTGACTTCCTGGACATTTAAAGTGACAGTTCTGGGTCATCCTCCCCCTTTAATTTCTTGTTTTTCCCCCTTTCAGGAGCCAAACACTAGAGCCTAGGACAGTCAAAAATAGCTGCATATATGGAAAAAATTAGCAAGTGACCCTACATGACCAGAGAAAGGCTCAAAAAAATCCAAAGGAAAACTTTAAATTTATAGTGCAGGCTGATCCTTGGCAAAGAGACAGTCTACAGTGATTAAAAAAAAAAAGCAAACAAACAAAAGTAACAAAACACAGCAAATCCTGGGGAAGGGAAAGAATGTGATTCCTGTATTTACTACAAGGTAAGATTCAAATATCCAGTGTATATCAAAAAATATCTAAAGGTATACAAAGAAACAGGAATGAGAGCCATGCAAAAAATAATTATTATTATTCAACAGAATCTGTCCCTGAAAAAGATGCTAATGGCAGATATATTCACAAAGACTTAAAAACCAGGGTCTCACAGATGATCAGTTCCTAAAGGAAGATGTAGACAAAATCAAGGAAATGGCATGTGAACAAAATGGAAATATAAAGAGACAAAACCTTAAAAGAAACCAAGATGAAATTTTGAAGTTGAAAAGTAAAATAAAAAATTAGAAATTCACTGGAGTGATTCAAAAGCAGAGTTAAAGAAGAAAGACTCAATGAATTGGAAAGCAGGACAATTGAAATTATTGAGGCTGAGGAATAGAAAGAAAAAATGCAGAATAAAAGCAAAACACAGCCTAAAGGAGATGTGGGATACCACAAGCAGCCCAACATTAACATCGTGAGAATTCCGTAAGGAGGAGAGAGAGGGGGAGAGCAGAGAAAATCTTGAAGAAATAATGGCTAAAAACTGCCCAAATTTGATGAAATACATGAATATGAACAATTAAGAAGTTGAATGGACACCAGGTAGGATGAACTCAAAGAGATCCACAGTGAGACATGTAAACTTTCAAACACAAAGACAACAAGGGAGTCTTGCAAGCAGCGAGAGATGCACATCATCACATATAAGAAACCATCAACAAATCACCATCAGATTTCCCACCAGAAACTTTAGAGGCCAGAAGACAGTGGCTCGATATATTCAAAATATTCAAAGAAAAAACTGTCAAACAAAAATCCTGTATATTGCAAAACTGACCTTCAAGTGTGAAGGAGAGATTAAGATATTCCCTGATAAACAAAACTGAAGGAGTTTCTGACCACTAGACCGGCCCTGCAAGAAATTCTCAAGGGAGTCCTGCAAGGTGAAATAGAAGGACACCAGACAGACCCTCAAAGCTGTGTGGAGAAAGAAAGGTCTGAATAAAAGTATGTGGGAAACTATAAAAGCTAGTATTATAATAATAATAATGGTTTGTAACTGTACTTTTTGATTTGCACATGACTTAAAGAACAGATGCACTTAAAGAAAAATAATTATTAGTGTAAAACTTGTTAATGTAAAAAGTAGTATTATTGTAAGGTTAGCTTGTAAGTCCAAATCTTGTTTTTCTATGTAATTTAGGACACTACTATATTTAAAATGATTGTTTGCTTATGTTATTGGGTGCACAATGTATAAAGATGTAATTCTGTGACATCAACAACCAAAAAGGGTTGAGACAGAGTCATAAAGGAGCAGAGTTCTTTTTTAATAAAAGTTAAGCTCCTACAAATTTGAAATTAAATAAATTAAAATTAGAATGTTATAACTTTAGGATGTCAAACATAATATCCATGGTAACTACAAAGAAAATAGCTATTCAATATATACAAAAGGAAATTAAGAAGTAATTTTAAACATTCACTACAAAAAATCAACTCAACACAAAATAAGACAAGAATGCAAGAAAAGAGGGACAAAAAATCCATAGGGCATATAGAAAACAAATAGCACAATACAGAAGTAAGTTCCTCCTTATCAGTAATTACTTTAAACATAAATAGGTTAAACTTTCCAATAAAAAAGAGATTGACAGAATGGATAAAACTCATGATCCATACACAAAAGTAAACTCAAAAGGGATCAAAGACCTGAATGTAAGTCATAAAACCGTAAAACTCTTAGAAGGAAACATAGGCGAAACTCTCTTGAATATAAATATGAACAACTTCTTCATGAACACATCTCCACAGGCAAGGGAAACAAAAGCAAAAATGAACAAGTGGGACTATATCAAACTAAAAACCTTCTGTACAGCAAAGGACACCATCAGTAGAATAAAAAGACATCCTACAGTATGGGAGAATATATTCATAAATGACATATCCGATAAGGGGTTGACATCCAAAATATATAACGAGCTCATGCACCTCAACAAACAAAAAGCAAATAATCCAATCAAAAAATGGTCAGCAGAGCTGAACAGACATTCTCCAAAGAAGAAATTCAGATGGCCAACAGACACATGAAAAGATGCTCCACATCACTAGTCATCAGAGAAATGCAAATTAAAATCACCTCACACCAGTAAGGATGGCCACCATCCAAAAGACAAACAACAACAAATGTTGGAGAGGTTGTGGAGAAAGGGGAACGCTCCTACACTGCTGGTGGGAATGTAAATCAGTTCAACCATTGTGGAAAGCAGTATGGAGGTTCCTCAAAAAACTCAAAGTAGAAATGCCATTTGACCCAGGAATTCCACACTTAGGAATTTACCCTAAGAATGCAGGAGCCCAGTTTGAAAAAGACATATGCACCCCTATGTTTATTGCAGCACTATTTACAATAGCCAAGAAATGGAAGCAACCTAAGTGTCCATCAGTAGATGAATGGATAAAGAAGATCTGATACATTTACACAATGGAATATTATTCATCCATAAGAAGAAAACAAATCCTACCATTTGCAACAACATGGATGGAGCTAGAGGGTATTATGCTCAGTGAAATAAGCCAGGTGGAGAAAGATAAGTATCAAATGATTTGACTCATCTGTGGAGTATAAGAACAAAGAAAAAACTGAAGAAACAAAACAGCAGCAGACTCACAGAATCCAAGAATGGACTAATAGTTACCAAAGGGAAAGGGACTGGGGAGAATGGGTGGGAAGGGACAGATAAGGGGAAAAAGGGGCATTACGATTACACACATAATGTGGTGAGGAGGGGCACGGGGAAGGCAGTATAACACAGATAAGACAAGTAGTGACTCTATAGCATCTTACTATGCTGATGGACAGTGACTGTAATGGGATATGTGGGTAATCTAGTAACCACAATGTTGCTCATGTAAGTATATACTAATGATACCAACATAAAAATAAATAATAAACCTCATGATCCAACTCAATGCTGTCTAATAGAGACTCACTTCAGATCCAAAGAAACAAACAGGTTGAAAGTGGAAGAATGGAAAGAGATATTCCATGCAAATAGTAACCAAGAGAGCAGGAGTGACTATATTAATATCAGACAAAATAGGCCTCATATCAAAAAAGTTTACAGGTAACAAAGAAGGACATTATATAATAAAAGGAGTTTCAGTACAGCAAGAATATTTAACATGTATAAACATTTACAAACCAATGACAGACCATCAACATATATGAAGCATGAGCTGACAGAACTGAAAAGGGAATTAAGACAGTACTATTAATAATGATATAGGACACTTCACTATCCCACTCACAATAATGGGTAGAACAACCAGACAGAAGAGAAGTAAGGAAATAGAGGACTTAAACAGCACAATAAACCAACAAGATCTATTAGACATATACAGCACACCACCCAACAACAAAAACATACACATTTTTCTCAAGGTTACATGGGCTGTTTTCCAGGATAGATTACATGTTAGACCACAAATAAATTTTAATATATTTTAGAAGATTGATATCATACAAAGTATTTTCCCTGAAAATAAACAGGATAAATTTCTACATCAACAGCATACAGAAAATGAAAATTCAAAAAATTTTCAGGGAATGGGTGAAATGGGTGATGGGGAAAAAAAAATTGGTGAGAATGTCCTGATCCAGGCAATGGTTACATGAGTGCGTGTGCATGTCAGGATTCACTGGCTGTGCACTGGGATTTGTGCATTTTGTTGTGTGTACCACAATACAAGAAATTTTTTTAAACTTTTTTAAGTTGCAGCAGTGAAACACCACTCCAAAAAAAAAAAAACACAATATGAAACAATCAGTGGATGAAAGAAGAAATCATGAGGGAAATGAGAAGATACTTACAAAGAAAACACAACATATCAAAACTTATGAGATGCAGCAAAAGAGAGGAAATTTCTAGCTATAAATGCTTACATCAAAAAACAAGAATGATCTCAAGTCAACAACCTAACTTTACAACTTATGGAAATAGAAAAAGAACAACTAAACCCACAGCCAGCAGAAGAAAGGAAATATAAAAATAGAAATAGAGAACAGATAAACAGCAGAGAAAAATCAAGGAAACAAAAAATTTGTTCTTCAAAAAGTTCAAAATTGACTTCCAGTACCATGTTAAATTAGAGCGTTAAGACTGGGCACCCTTGACTTGTTACTGATCTTAGAGGAAATCTTCCAAAATCTTTCACCATTATGATGTTAGCTGCAGGTTTGTCATACTATGACCTTTACTATGTTACTTCTGTACATAATCTGTTGAGTATCTTTGATCATGAAAGGATGCTATATTTTGTCAAAGGCTTTTTACACTTCTATTCAGATGATCATATAATTTTTATCTTTCATCCTATTAATGTTGTGTATCACACGTATTGATTTCTGTTAGGCTGAACCATCCTTGTATCTCTGGATAAATCCCATTTGATCATAGTTTATGATCCTTTAAATGTAATGTTAAATTCCATTTGCTAATATTTTGTTGAGGATTTTTTGCATCTGTATTCATGAGGAATATAGGCCTTTAATTTTCTTTTCATGTAGTGTCTTTGTCTGGCTTTATATCAGAGTAAGGGTGGCCTCATGAGTTTAGGAGTGTCCCCTCCTCTTCAATTTTTTGGAAGACTTTGAGAAGGATTGGTATTAATTCTTCTTATGTGCTTGGTATAATTCACCTGTGCAACCATCTGGTCCTGGAATGTTTCTGTGTTTGGAGGTTTTTAATTACTGATTCAATATCCTTACTCATTACAGGTCTGTTCAGATTTTCCATTACTTCATGACTCAGTCTTGGTAAGTCGTGTGTTTCAAAGAATTTATTCATTTCTTCTAACTTATTTAATTCGTTGGTATATAATTGTTATTGGTTTCCTCTAATGATTCCTATTTCTGTGGTATCAGTGACAATATTTCATCTCTTGATAATTTTATTAATTTCAGTCATCTTTTTTCTTAGTTACTTTACCTAAGCATTTGTTGATTTCATTTATCTTTTCAAAATACCATCTCTTACTTTATTGACCTTTCTTTTGTTTTTCTAGTCTCTATTTCATTTATTACTGCTCTCATCTTTTTTATTTTCTTTCTTATACTAACTTTGAGTTTAGTTTATTCTTGTTTTTCTAGTTCATTGAGGTGTGAAGTTAGGTAATTTGCTTAAGAAGTTTCTTTTTTCTTAATGTAGGCATTATTATTATAAACTTTCTTTTTAGAACTGCTCTGCTATATCCTATGATTTAGTATGTTGTGTTTCGACTTTCATTTGCTTCAATATATATTTCATTTATTTTGATTAAATCTTTGACCTATTGTTTGTTCAGGAGCATGTGGTTTCATTTCCACATATTTGTGAATTTTCCAGATTTCCTCTTGTTAATGACTTCTATTAACAATAGAAAAGATGGTCAGAAAAGATACTTGATATGATTTCAGTCTTCTTAAAAGTGCTAAAATTTGTATTGTGACTAACACATGATCCTTCCTGCAGAATGTTACATGTTGCTTCAGAACAATGTGTTTTTTGCTGCTGTTGGGAAGAATGTTCTATACATGTGTGTTAGGCCCATTGGGTCAAAAATTGGTTCAAGTGACATGTGTCTTTATTCATTTTCTGTCTGGATGATGTATCCATTTTAGATAGTAAGATATTGAGGTCCCCTGCTATTATTGTATTGCTCCTATTTCTCCCATCAGATATGTTAGAATTTGTTTTATATATTTAGGTACTCCAACGTTGGGTGCACATATATTTATAATTATTACATCCTCTTGATGAATTGAACCATTTATCATTATAGAGTGACTTTCTTTGTCACTTATGAGATTTTTACTTAAGTCCATTTTCTCTGATACAACTACAGTTACACCTGTTCTTTTGTGTTCCATCTGAATGGGATATCTTTTCCCATTCCTTCACTTTCAACCCTGAAACCGAAGTGAGTCTCATGTAAATAATATATAGTTGCATCTTGTTTGCCGTTTGGGATTTCTTCCCCCACTCAGTCACTCTATATCTTTTGATAAAAGAATTCAATCCACTTACATTTAAGTAACTATTGACAGGTAAGGACTAACTATTGCTATTTTGTTGTTTTCTGACTGTTTTATGTTTTTTTCCTTTCTTTACTCCTTAATGTGTTCCTTTGTGATTGAAAGAGTTTGTTGCAGTGATATTCCTTTCATCTTTTGTGTTTTGTGTTTCATCTTTTGTGTTTCCCTAGCTGATACCCTGAAATGTGGGCTTTCTTCCAAACCTGCAGAGTCTGGCTGGCTTTCTGCACATACTTTCTAGCCATCTATAAAGACTCACACTCACCTTCCATAGGGTTGCATGCAGGGAGTGGGACACAGAGGAGCTGGGGAAGCACAGGGCTTTGTGGGTGCCTGTGGACCAGTTTTTGGGGGAGGTGGTCTCCAGCTGAGGTGTCCCCAGCAGCTCATAAGGGGGCTTCCAAATGGAGTCCACAAAGGGGTTAGTAACATTTATAAATCTTTGATGAGTTCTGAGCCCTGGTTGCTGTGCTCCCAGCCTCTCTCAACACTCAGCCACGTTGGTCATCAGTATTGTGGCTGAGTTAAGAAAGAAGTGGGCTTCTTGGGCAGCATCCTGCATGGCTGGGGAAGCCAGGTGCTTACTCACTATGTTCTCAGTTTCCTGCATGGGAGAAATTGTGGGCCAAGGGCGCCTCTCATCTGTTTTGGTACTGAGTTGTGCCAGCTTAGGGGAAGGATGGTGCAGGTAAAGTAAAACTATACTTCTTACCCTCTTTAGTGCATCTATTCTCAGGGTTTTTTATTCAAATGTGCTGAAATTTCTATGCTGGACTCCCAATTTCCCACAAAGGACCTCTTGTCCATGGGTGTTTGTCAAAAGCAATATTCTATGAGTTGATCACAGTAGAAAACTCCTATTTTACAATCTTACAGATGTCACACTTCAAGTTCTATCAAATTCTATCCCTCTGAAAGGACTTATGAAGTCTGTCCTGCATGTTACTAATTTATATTCTGAAAAGTCAATTCTGTTTAAATGCCAGTTATAATAATTTTTCTGCTCCTTATTCATTTTTATCTGCTATTTCTTGGTTAATTCCATTATCAGCAAAATTTGTTTCTGTTTTATACTTTCTCATATTTTAATATCTTAAGAACGTGGAAAAAATAATTTCTAAGAATGGTTTTATTCCTTTTCTTAAATTTCTTTCAAGTACAGTTTTTTCTTCCACGTATTTGGGTGTTGCTCACTTTTTATTACTCTGAAAACATATCTCATAAATCATTCCCTTTCTAAAAAATCTTTAAACAAGAAGGGATTTAACCAAGCCTAGAATTTATCAATAGTCAATTAAATTTACCTTTCTCACCATCCAAAGTTTTTCTCCTTGGGAATAAAAGGAGTACCATAGATTCCATTGATAAACTTATGAAGACTGTAGTCACTGTCCACAAAAAAAGATTTGCAGTGTTTGAGGGTTGAAACACCATTTTTTCATAGTTCTCTTCCATACTATTTGGTATAATTCCATGCCCCAAATTGGTACCTTGTAAATAAAGAATGGAAACAGTGAGGGATTCACAGATGGACACCAACAGTAAAATGTTATCACTAGGAAGAAAATTTTTAGGATGGGTTGTCATCTAATCGATGCCTGGGCAGTCCATTCCTGGACACTGGGGCATGATCCAAACACAAAGCAAGTAACAGCACAGAAAATAGGATGATGTAACCTGAAATACAACTACAGGAAATTGCAATTCAAAAAATGTTTTCATAACATCTACCAGGAGCAGATCTGATAGAAGATTTTGGAGAGTAGTGTAACAATAACATGAGTAGAGTATGAATTAGTCAAATAAGTTAACTATGTACAGGCTCTGTTTGGGAATTTTTCAAATATTAGTTCACTTGATCCTTATAACAACTTTATGAAGATGTTTTTATTAATACTCCCATTTCAGAGATGATCGAGTTTGTTAAATAACTGTTCAGATTCCAGAGCCAAGATGACGGCATGAGTAGGACAGTGGGAATCTCCTCCCAAAAACATATATATTTTTGAAAATACAACAAATACAACTAATCCTAAAAGAGAGACCAGAAGACACAGGACAACAGCCAGACTACATCCACACCTGTGAGAACACAGTGCCTGGTGAAAAGGGTAAGATACAAGCCCCGGCCCAGCAGAACCCAAGCGCCCCTCACCCCAGCTGCCGACGGGAGGAGAGGAGTTGGAGCGGGGAGGGAGAGGGAGCCCAGGACTGCTAAACACCCAGCCCCAGCCATCCGCACCAGAGCGCAGACACAGTGCATGCGCGGAGTGATGGAAACTAGGGAAACAGGACAGCAAGACCTGTGAGCAGGTCCCAAAGCCGGCGCCCCTGTGACAAAGAAAAACGAGTGCTTTTTGAAAGTCTTAAAGGGACAGGGACCCCACAACTGGACGGAAGCATCCTGAGTCACAGTCCAGCAGCTGGAAATTCCAGGGAACTCCGGGCGCACTAACCCCCTGGGCAACAGCTCTGAGACCCCTCACGGAGGTAAACAGCCAAACAGTGCCCCCGTCCTTTACCCCTCCTCGGCCCCACCATAGCAGAGCAGCAGCCTGAGGCTTGCCACGCCCACAGCAAGGGAGCTTCCTCCATACTGGCCTGGCAAGATACAGAGACCCAGTCTACACGCAGTTACCCAACACAAGCCACTAGGGGTCGCAGTTGTCCCAGTAAAGAGGCCAGGAGCAAGTGGAAAGCCTTAGCTCTCCCAGCTGACAGAAAGCCAATAGCTCACCACTGCACCTATCAACATGAAAAGGCAAAAAAATTTGATCCACACAAGACTAACCCACACAGCTTTGACATCTGCTACATCTTCCCCTGAAAAGGAACCTGGGGAGATAGATTTAACAAGTCTTCCTGGAAAAGAATTCAAAACAAAAGTCATAACCATACTGATGGACTTGCAGAGAAATATGCAAGAACTAAGGAGGGAGAATACAGAAATAAAACAAGCTCTGGAAGGACTTCAAAACAGAATGGACGAGATGCAAGAGACCATTAATGGACTAGAAAACAGAGAACAGGAACGCAGAGAAGCTGATGCAGAGAGAGATAAAAGGATCTCCAGGAATGAAAGAATTTTAAGAGAACTGTGTGACGAATCTAAATGGAACAATATTGACATTATAGGGGAAACAGAAGAAGAAGAGAGAGAAAAAGGGATAGAAAGTGTCTTTGAAGAAATAATTGCTGAAAACTTCCCCATACTAGGGGAAGAAATGGCCTCTCAGACCACAGAGGTACACAGAACTCCCATGACAAGGGATCCAAGGAGGGCAACACCAAGACACATAATAATTAAAATGGCAAACATCAAAGACAACGACAAAGTATTAAAGGCAGACAGAGAGAATAAAAGGTCACCTACAAAGGAAAACCCATCAGGCTATCATCAGACTTCTCAACAGAAACCATACAGGCCAGAAGAGAATGGCATGATATACTTAATGCAATGAAACAGAAGGGCCTCGAACCAAGATTACTGTATCCAGGACGATTATCATTTAAATATGAAGGAGGGATTAAACAATTCCCAGACAAGCAAAAGTTGAGGGAATTTGCCTCGCACAAACCACCTCTACAGGGCATCTTATAGGGACTGCTCTAGATGGAAGCACTCCTAAAAAGAGCACAGAACAAAACACCCAACATATGAAGAAGGGAGGAGGAGGAATAAGAAGGGAGAGAAATAAAGAATCATCAGACTGTGTTTATATAGCTCAATAAGCAAGTTAAGTTAGAGAGTAAGATAGTAAAGAAGCTAACCTTGAACCTTTGGTAACCAAAAACTTAAAGCCTGCAATGGCAATAAGTACATGCCTTTCAATAATCACCCTAAATGTAAATGGACTGAATTCATCAATCAAAAGACACAGAGTAATAGAATGGATAAAAAAGCAAGACCCATCCATATGCTGCTTACAAGAGACTCACCTCAAACCGAAAGACATCCACAGACTTAAAGTCAAGGGGTGGAAAAAGATATTTCATGCAAACAACAGAGAGAAAAAAGCAGGTGTTGCAATAGTAGTACCAGAAAAAATAGACTTCAAAATAAAGAAAGTAACAAAAGATAAAGAAGGACAATACATAATGATAAAGGGCTCAGTCCAACAAGAGGATATAACCATAATAAATATATATGCACCCAATACAGGAGCACTAACATATGTGACACAAATACTAACAGAATTAAAGGAGGAAATAGAATGCAATGCATTCATTCTGGGAGACTTCAACACACCACTCACTCCAAAGGACAGATCCACCAGACAGAAAATAAGTAAGTACACAGAGGCACTGAACAACACACTAGAACAGATGGACCTAATAGACATCTATAGAACTCTACATCCAAAAGCAACAGGATACACATTCTTCTCAAGTGCACATGGAAAATTCTCCAGAATAGACCACATACTAAGCCACAAAAAGAGCCTCAGTAAATTCCAAAAGATTGAAATCCTACCAACCAACTTTTCAGACCACAAAGGCATAAAACTAGAAATAAACTGTACAAAGAAAGTAAAAAGGCTCACAAACACATGGAGGCTGAACAACACGCTCCTAAATAATCAATGGATCAATGACCAAATCAAAATGGAGATCCAGCAATATATGGAAAAAAACGACAACAACAACACAAAGCCCCAACTACTGTGGGATACAGCAAAAGCAGTCTTAAGAGGAAAGTATATAGCAATCCAGGCATATTTAAAGAAGGAAGAACAATCCCAAATGAATGGTCTAATGTCACAATTATCAAAATTGGAAAAAGAAGAACAAAAGAGGCCTAACGTCAGCAGAAGGAGGGACATAATAAAGATCAGAGAAGAAATAAATAAAATTGAGAAGAATAAAACAATAGAAAAAATCAATGAAACCAAGAGCTGGTTCTTCGAGAAAATAAACAAAACAGATAAGCCTCTAGCCAGACTTATTAAGAGGAAAAGAGAGTCAACACAAATCAACAGTATCAGAAACGAGAAAGGAAAAATCACGACAGACCCCACAGAAATACAAAGAATTATTAGAGAATACTATGAAAACCTATATGCTAACAAGCTGGAAACCCTAAAGAAATGGACAACTTCCTAGAAAAATACAACCTTCCAAGACTGACCAAGGAAGAAACACAAAATTTAAAAAAACCAATTACGAGCAAAGAAATTGAAGCGGTAATCAAAAAACTACCAAAGAACAAAACCCCCGGGCCAGATGGACTTACCTCGGAATTTTACCAGACATACAGAGAAGACATAACACCCATTCTCCTTAAAGTTTTCCAAAAAATAGAAGAGGAGGGCATACTCCCAAACTCATTCCATGAAGCCAGCATCACCCTAATACCAAAACCAGGCAAAGACCCCACCAAAAAAGAAAACTACAGGCCAATATCCCTAATGAACGTAGATGCAAAAATACTCAACAAAATATTAGCAAACCGAATTCAAAAATATATCAAAAGGATCGTGCACCATGATCAAGTGGGATTCATCCCAGGGATGCAAGGATGGTACAACATTCGAAAATCCATGAACATCATCCACCACTTCAACAAAAAGAAAGACAAAAATCACATGATCATCTCCATAGATGCTGAAAAAGCATTCGACAAAATTCAACATCCATTCATGATAAAAGTTCTCAACAAAATGGGTATAGAGGGCAAGTACCTCAACATAATAAAGGCCATATATGATAAACCCACAGCCAACATCATACTGAACAACGAGAAGCTGAAAGCTTTTCCTCTGCGATCGGGAACAAGACAGGGATGCCCACTATCCCCACTGTTATTCAACATAGTACTGGAGGTCCTAGCCAAGGCAATTAGACAAAACAAAGAAATACAAGGAATCCAGATTGGTAAAGAAGTTAAACTGTCACTATTTGCAGATGACATGATATTGTACATAAAAAACCCTAAAGACTCCACTCCAAAACTACTAGAGCTAATATCAGAATTCAGCAAAGTTGCAGGATACAAAATTAACACACAGAAATCTGTGGCTTTCCTATACACTAACAATAAACTAATAGAAAGAGAAATCAGGAAAACAATTCCATTCAGAATAGCATCAAAAAGAATAAAATACCTAGGAATAAACCTAACCAAGGAAGTGAAAGACCTATACCCTGAAAACTATAAGACACTCTTAAGAGAAATTAAAGAGGTCACTAACAAATGGAAACTCATCCCAGGCTCTTGGCTAGAAAGAATTAATATCGTCAAAATGGCCATCCTGCCCAAAGCAATGTACAGATTCGATGCAATCCCTATCAAATTACGAACAGCATTCTTCAATGAACTGGAACAAATAGTTCAAAAATTCATATGGAAACACCAAAGACCCCAAATAGCCAAAGCAATCCTGAGAAGGAAGAATAAAGTGGGGGGGATCTCACTCCCCAACTTCAAGCTCTACTACAAAGCCACAGTAATCAAGACAATTTGGTACTGGCATAAGAACAGAGCCACAGACCAATGGAACAGAATAGAGACTCCAAACATTAACCCAAACATATATGGTCAACTAATATTCGATAAAGGGGTCATGGACATACAATGGGGAATGACAGTCTCTTCAACAGATGGTGCTGGCAAAACTGGACAACTACATGTAAGAGAATGAAACTGGATCACTGTCTAACCCCATACACAAAAGTAAATTCGAAATGGATCAAAGACTTGAATGTAAGTCATGAAACCATAAAACTCTTAGAAAAAAACATAGGCAAAAATCTCTTAGACATAAACATGAGTGACCTCTTCTTGAACATATCTCCCCAGGCAAGGGAAACAAACACAAAAATGAACAAATAGGACTATATCAAGCTGAAAAGCTTCTGTACAGCAATGGACACCATCAATAGAACAAAAAGGTATCCTACAGTATGGGAGAATATATTCGAAAATGACAGATCCGATAAAGGGTTGACATCCAAAATATATAAAGAGCTCACACACCTCAACAAACAAAAAGCAAATAATCAAATTAAAAAATGGGCAGAGGAGCTAAATAGACAGTTCTCTAAAGAAGAAATTCAGATGGCCAACAGACCCATGAAAAGATGCTCCACATCGCTTGTCATCAGAGAAATGCAAATTAAAACCACAATGAGATCTCATCTCACACCAGTAAGGATGGCTACCATCCAAAAGACAAACAAAAACAAAGGTTGGCAAGCTTGTGGAGAAAGGGGAACCCTCCTACACTGCTGGTGGGAATGTAAATTAGTTCATCCATTGTGGAAAGCAGTATGGAGGTTCCTCAAAATGCTCAAAATAAAAATACCATTTGACCCAAGAATTCCACTTCTAGGAATTTACCCCAAGAATGCAGCACTCCAGTTTGAAAAAGACAGATGCACCCCTATGTTTATCGCTGCACTATTTACAATAGCCAAGATATGGAAGCAACCTAAGTGTCCATCAGTAGATGAATGGATAAAGAACATGTGGTACATATACACAATGAAATATTACTCAGCCATAAGAAAAAAACAAATCCTACCATTCGCAACAGCATGGATGGAGCTTAGAGGGTATTATGCTCAGTGAAATAAGCCAGGTGGAGAAAGACAAGTACCAAATGATTTCACTCATATGTGGAGTATAAAAACAAAAGAAAACTGAAGGAACAAAACAGTAGCAGAAGCACAGAACCCAAGAATGGACTAACAGTTACCAAAGGGAAAGGGACTGGGGAGGACGGGTGGGAAGGGAGGGATAAGGGCAGGAAGAAAAGAAAGGGGGAATTATGATTAGCATGTATAGTGTTGGGGGGCACGGGGAGGGCTGTGCAACACAGAGATGACAGGTAGTGATTTTACAGCATCTTACTATGTTGAAGGACAGTGACTGTGAACTTGGTGACACGTAGTGATTTTACAGCATCTTACTATGTTGATGGACCGTGACTGTGAACGGGGATGTGGGGGGGACTTGGTGAAGGGGGGAGCCTAGTAAACATAATTTCCTTCATGTAATTGTAGATTAATGATACCAAAATAAAAAATAATAAAAATAATTTTAAAAATTTAAAAACTGTTCAGTCAGTTACAGCCAGTAAGTGGCAGAGCCAGGATTGATATCAGCTCACAATCTTGACCATGGTCCTCTGCAGAAACACAGTGACCTAATTCATAGGATAATGAATTCATAGGATAATGACCATTCATCAGGGCTTTTATAAATGTAACATAGCATGAAGTAGACTAGGTAATATCTAGGTCCATTCCATCTCTAAGAATCTAAAAAATTAAGAGACTGATCATCAGCCACTAGATAAAGAAAGTATAACACCAATCCTAACCTTCTTCAGGTAGCATCCCATAGAAAGACAAAATAGAATTCTTTCTTTGCACTAGAAAGGTTTCCGTGTAGGCTGGAAGTAAGACCAGGGGCTCAATTGTACCACCATCTTTGTGGCTCCCAAGAGAGTTCCAGTTTGTGCTGAAGCAGAGGACAGGGACCCATATTCCAGCAAAGAGGCTAGAAGAGGTCAGCCAAGAGCTTACAGCCTGGAGAAACACTCTCTGGGAAACTCTCTTGCCCATCCTTCTTCTAGGAAAGCTCTGGGAAAGATTGCTCTTGAGAACTGACTCTTCCCCCAGGGCACAGCTGTAGGAGTATGTAATGAGTCTCAACAGTTACTCGGAACTATGGCCAGAATAAAGACCTCAGGGAGTCATGTTTCAAGAGACATTATAACCTGGTGAATAATTCCTAATATTCTCCATGCTATGAGCACTTTGCTTCTTTGAAGAGCAAACTAGAGGCCTCATCTTTGAGCCCCATGTAGGACAGTTCTTTCCACCTCTTCTGCCCATGTTTAGGGAACTCAGGGCTCTTCTTTCCTAACTATCCCAGTCCTATCCCCTTCACCTTAAGTGGAGGGGACCAGAGACCCAGTCTCTAGGTTACTACTGACTCCTTCGCCAGCATGCCTGATCCCTAGGAGGAATGTTAACAGGTGTTACAGCACTGAATGTGAACTTCCCCTTTGTGGAATAGGAGTGGGGGCCACAAGACCAGGAGGACATTTTTGATGGCATCTGGGCTGACTCCTTAGCTAGGGCTGTGTATGATAAAGAACAGAGTCTTTATGACAGTGACATGGAGGGATATATAGCCAGCAACAAACCACCTACATTATCTCTTTGACCTCCACAAACACTCCAAGAGGTAAGTAGACTTATTTTTTTCATGCTACCAGATGAAAAAATGGTGAATTGAATTGCCTAAAGTCACACAGAGAGGTAGGGGCAAAACTAGCACTCACACCTTGACTCCAGAACCCACATTCTCAAGATCAGACAGAAAAAAAACCTCCCTTTCTGGTAACTCTTCTTGGTCTTTGTCCCAGAAAACAGGAGGAAGTAGAGGTACTTTCTCATGTGGTTACCTCACTTCTGACCTCTGACCACCTCCTGAAGTAGTAATATTTTTTTCCAGGTTTATTGAGATAGGTTTGACATAAAATATTCTGTAAGTTTAAGAAGTACATTGACTTGATGTGCTTATATAGTCCTCTACATATTCTGAACTTTTGCTTTTCACCACAAATCCTTTAGTAATTACTTTTCATTATATGGGTATCTCATGGTTCAACACACTTTACAAAATGGTCTTCCACCCTTTCTCTGCCCACTTCTAAACAACTCATGTTATATACTTACGCTTAATAAAATGTTATATATCTCTCTCCTAGAGCCTCGAGGTCGTATTTTTTATTCCTTACACCAGTACTACTTCACTGCTCAAATTACCATAATAAATCATTTTAGTACCTGATGAGGCAATTTCTTCCTTCTTTTTCTGTATTCTCAAACTATTTTTGCTCTTCATGGTTCCTTATTCATCTGTGTGCAAAACTCCATATTTAAAAGACACCTGCGGCATTTTTATTAGGATTGCATCAAATCCATAGATTAACTGTAGAAGAATTGATATTTTTACCAGTCAGTCTTGCCATTAACCCTGTTTATCTCTCCATGTCTTTAGGTATTATTTTTTCATCCTGCAGTTATATTTTATAACTTTTGAAACCAGTTGGATCTCTTTTGTTAGAATTATTTCTACATTCCTTAATATTTTCTACTGCTTGCAAATGAGGAGTGTTTCTCAAAATTATACTTTTTAATTGAAAATTATTTAAGTATAATAACAGCAGTGACTGTTTTTAATATTTAGTTTATATCAAACAAACTTGCTTTTACCTCTAAAGAGTCCATTACAGATGATCTAGAGATTCCCTCTGGTTTTCTTGTAGACAATCACATTTTTTGTGAATGTAATCCTTTTGTTCTTTCCTTTCCAATTCTAATATGACAAAAAAAAATTTTCTAGTGTTATTTCACAAATAGGGCACCACTTAAGTATTTTATGCAAGGACTCAAATTAGCTCTCTAGTTCATGCAGATCTGTGGCCACATCTCCTGTAGCAACAGGGAATTAATACACCAGCCTCCTGCCTTTTGGGCCTGATTTGCAGTTGGAAATCCCAAGGAGACACAAGAGCATCAGCTATAGCTCACAACACTTGCTCTGAGATTTCTTTTTGTTTCTCATACTTAGATATTCCCTTCTTTTTCTTTTAGGATTAGCTATGTGTATTTTTATTAATTAAAAATTTTATCTAGGATTTTAAGTGTTTTATTTGGAATGGGACATGCCAACATTGGCTTAGTCCACCACATTGCCAAGAGCCGCATCTCTAATATGCTGCACACAATATGAACTGACCAGTTTCCAAGCCCTTTAGCTTTATGGGATCCTCTCATACCTGAGATACTATGATTCTGCATGAAGACAGGGAAAGGCATTTTGAGAGAGAAAACCAAATTCCTTTAGGTACAGAGATGAAAAAAACACATCATATTTCGGAGAAATATCATTAGAAGTACATCCCCTCTGCTTAGCATGTAATGTGAACTATTGGAGACATTAAGAATTCATAATTAAATTAATTGTTGATTGAATTAATTTTGAGGAGAATTCTCCTTAGAAAAATTGGTGAATTATTTAGGAAATCTTGAACTATAGTAACAAATAGATCACAAAATATGTAATAGTTTTCACAGAAGGAAAGTTTACTTCTCTTCTATGTAACAGTCCCAGTGGGTGTCCTTTGCGGTGAGTGGCTCCGCTGGCTGTGGAGAATGAGAGAAAAAGGCTCATTCCATCCTATGACTCCACTATCTCATTCAGCTGTTTCCATCTAGTTGGCACAAGAGGAAAAAAAGTGTGGAAGAAGCCTAGAAATGGAACACATGGATGGATTAGCAAAAAACTCAGTCACATGACCATACCACAGTGCAAGGGAGCCTGGGAAGTGTAGTTCAACTGTGGGTACAAGAAGAAACAACAGGAATTGGATGAACACCTAGTAATCTCTGCCTTAATTAGTATGCATGAGAGGACAAGTGAGTCAAAGAGAACAGGATCTGTAGTCGAGCACTTGAGGGTGCATTACAATATTTCAGGTAGAAAATGATGATCTAAGCTAAGGCTCCAAGACAATTAGTGGAAGTGTTGCATTACTAAAAATTATTATAAAAGAATCAATAAGATCTGATGTAGAAGTGAGGGATAAACTGTGTTAGTGTGTCTCTTAGTATCCTACATGTGGGGAACCCAAGAAATAAACCTTGATTTCACTCGAGAAAAACTGAGTGCAGGCTTACTGGTTCATATAACAAACACATCCAACCGTGATCTCTCTGGGAGTGATTAAAATAAACAAAGTATGGTTTCCCCCTTCCAGAAAGCTTGCAGATTACTTAGATTGGATGTACATAGTATGGCTTATTGGCAGGAAGGCTGAACGCAGAAATAAGGAAAAGAGAGATCAAGCCTACAGACACAGATCTGAGAGTTTATAAACCAGTAGTTGAAGTAACTATGCAGTTAACTGGATGAGTCCCTGAAAGACATAATGAAGAAAGTGAAGAAAAGAGAAAAGCTTTTCAGTTTTCTGTATTAGAGAATTTTCCAAAGAGATGAAAGCTGTCAAAGAAAGTGGTGAAAGTCTTCTTTGAAAATCGACACTTGGGGAGGAAATTCCCCAGGCTTCTTTTTGCTATGACCTACATCACGTGGTCCTGTGACTTACGATCTTCTGTGTCAGTGTAAACACCTGTTACCTCCTGGGCTCTGGGATCACTTAGAGTTTGGTCATTGGAAAAATTACTTATTTCCTGGCTGCTTCTTGTACTGAAATACTCTTTGCACTAAATTATTTTATCAAAGACTCCAAAATGATGTAATTTCTTTATCATCTACAATAAAATTAATGTGTAATTCTGACTTTTCCATTAAGTTGTAAGGCTCCTGACAACAGAAACTATGTCTTAATTGTTGAATGAATAGATTAAAAATATAACTTTCCCCACATTTGTAATTTTTCCAATAGGCATAACAAAGTATCTAGGATATGCATTATGAAAGTTAACTATTTGTTTATTGATTAAATTCTAGGTGTTTGGTTGGTGGTTCTGGGAAGGGGAGGGATACGCTGAATCACAGATAGCTCACTTCTCAGACGTGAGTGTCTGGGGCTAACTACAGTTAGTCCCACTGATTAACATTTCCCCCAAAATGTTGGCTATCTCTGGATTTGGAAAACTCCATTGTAGAGAGACTTGGTGACTTCAGTCAAAACTGTTTGATTAGAGTGATCATTAGATACAGTAACTTCACTAATGTTTCTTAACAGAGGAGCCATGAGAGAAGAAAACCAATCTTCTATCCTGGATTTCATCCTTCTGGGAATTACAGGTCGGCAAGAACAGGAAGATTTCTTCTTCATCCTCTTCCTCTTCATTTACCCCATCACACTGATAGGAAACCTGCTCATCATCTTGGCCATTCACGCTGACATTGGCCTCCACAACCCCATGTATTTTCTCCTTGCCAACCTCTCCTTTGTCGACATCTTCTTCTCCTCTGTAACCATCCCCAACACACTGGTCAACCACATGTTAGGCAACAAAGCCATCTCCTTTGGGGGATGCCTGACACAGATGTATTTCATGATTGCTTTGGGTAACACAGACAGCTATATCTTGGCTGCAATGGCATATGACCGTGCTGTGGCCATCAGCCGCCCACTTCATTACTCAACAGTTATGAGCCCAAGGGCTTGTGTCCTGCTAGTGGTTGGGTCTTGGGTGGTTGGAAACACCAATGCCCTCCCCCACACCCTGCTCACAGCTCGTCTGTCTTTCTGTGGAAACCAGGAAGTGGCCAATTTCTACTGTGACATTACCCCTTTACTCAAGCTCTCCTGTTCTGACACCCAGTTTAACGTGAAGATGATGTACCTAGGGGTTGGTGTTTTCTCTGTGCCATTACTAAGCATCGTCGTCTCCTATGTTCAGGTCTTTTCCATAGTCTTAAGGGTTCCATCCACCAACGGTGTGCTCAAGGCCTTCTCCACCTGTGGGTCCCACCTCACAGTTGTTTGTTTGTATTATGGGACAGTCATGGGCATGTATTTCCGCCCTCTGACCAGTTACAGCCTAAGGGATGCAGTGATCACTGTGATGTACATCGCAGTGACCCCAATGTTAAATCCTTTCATCTACAGTCTGAGAAACCGAGACATGAAGGCTGCTCTGGGGAAACTCTTCAGCAAGAGAACATCCTTATAACCAACATGAAGTCATAACCAATTTTGGAAATGCACTGGAGCCTGTAGTCACCATTTTGGATGCACTTGGAAATCCATCATTGATGTCCTTCTCCAAGAAGCCATCTTTGATCTTTCCAGCTAGTAATTCTTCTCTGAAATCTTGTAACAATTTATATCCATCTTATTGAAACTACCACTTTGTACGTATTACTGTCCTTTTGGCAGAATGGCAGCACAATTCATATCCCAGCTAAGCTTTGGACTATCAAAATAACATTAAGAAAGTCTGAAGCTTGGTTTCCACATCTATATGTCTGTCTATCTGCCCTACCACTGTCATGGGGAATGAGGATGATAATATTCCAAGATTTGAAGGCCATAAACTACTATTAAGGTATCAATTTTTATTGCACTAGTGTGTTATTCACCCCCTACTGTGTTTGCACAGTAAAATAGAAGCTATCTTAACACATCGCTGTACCTTTCACATCTTAGTCAAGAAAATGTACCCACCATTCTTGGTGGAAAGTGGGGTGAATATATGAAAATATGTTTCTGACTTAATATTTAAAATGATAGACATAATAAGACTGGACATTATTTACCCATCCATTAAAATCTTTAAAGAAATGATTTGGGTAGATATTTTTTCTTCTTGATTAAACTAGACTGTTAGCAGAGAGCATACGATTCTCACTAAAATGACATTAATCAGTAGAGCTATTGCATTTTAAGTAATAACTATTCTGATTTAATTAACAATATAAAGTGCTGATTTAATTAATCAGCATAAAATAAATTTACAGTGACAAAAGTTTTGAGGGTCAAATAATATAAATGAAGAAAAAAACATCAATATTGAAAATTATGTGACCATGTTTCTCCAGCATGGCCCAGAGAAGATGAGCTTTGATTCTGCATGTCCAACCCTGATCATGTAGGTGTCATTCCCCAAACAGAGATAGCTATTCCAGCAGGTCACATGATAACCACTAAGGAACACCACTACCTATGATGTCTCATTCTGTTCATGAGAAAATTATAAAGTATTTTCAAAATATTAATCATATATAAGTGACTGTCCTTAAATATCATATTTCCAAACAGAATTACATTTTGAAGAGGTGGACTGAGTATATCTTAGAACAGTGTGCTACTTGTTTTAGTATTTATTATTTTTAAAAGCACAAATGATAATCTATATTTAAATCACATTGCTAAGAGTTTGTACATGGATGATGGGAGGTGATGTTATTCACCTCTTAATGCTTTCTGGGTCTCTAAAACTCCAAGGATAAAAACTATCCCAGTTATCTTCTTAACCAAAAATAATTTTGACTAAGTGCATATGAATCTGTGAATGAACAACCAAATCCTGGAGGGAATGTCATGCAGAAGATTTGCAAAGTTAGTCAGACAAGATGCTAACCTAAATTTATTTTCCCCACAAGAAAGTGGAGATTTGGGATCTGCTGTGTTCACTGCTTTATCTTCAGCACTTTGATAGTACTGACATCTAGTAACCACTTAATAAATTTGTAGTAAATGAATAAGTGAATCCTGCAATATTATATTTAAATAATGAATGCAAGAAGGTTAATTTTGCTGATATGGATGAACTCAAAAAGACCAAATGATATATTTCAAATATTTCCCACAATGAAATATTAAGTGCCAAAGAGGGTAGTGTAAAAGAGCTGAGGACATAGACTCCATGCCACTTAATGCTCTATCAGTCTCACATTATTCCTAGTTTAATTTCAACAAGAGACAATGACCTCCTGTACTGTGTTTCCTATAATAATAATTTTAAAAATCGATGTGTATGTTTATAATTTTAAATGCAAATAAAAATCACCACACCTCTGTGTGAAGTCATTGTCCCAGCCAACTCCGCTTCATTTTGTCACACATGCTGTTGTGGAGTAATTATAACACTACAATTTAAATTACTTCGTGTACCAATGTCCAGGGGTTGACTAAGTCTGGAAAAGACTATATAGCTGGTATGTCAGTTTGGGTCAGTTCAGGTCCACATAAGACACAGAAATCACATCTGGTATTTTTAAACCAAGAGGATCTTCTAATCCATGAAAGTAGAGACATAGGTGTGTCCAGAAAGGGAGTCCAGGAGAAAAATGACAGATGCTAAGGTATCCCAGAGATTATTGATTGCAGGAAGAAGTTACCCCCAGTTACTAACAGGAAAGGTGGTGCCACCAGGACCTAGGTGCTCAGAAGAGGGATTACCATATCTGCAATGCTCAGATTTCTGAGGCGAGCTGCTGAACAGCTCTCACTTGTCCTGCACCTGCTCAGGTGAGCCGCCCTCTGTTCCTGAGGGTCTCAGTCCTCAGAAGGACTCCCTTTGTTGCTGTTGTGGTTCCTGCAGTGGCCGTTAATCTCTGCTACTGGGCCTGGAAATACATAAGGCATCCCAGTCTTTGTTCTAGAAATAGTTCTTCCAGTCCTTTATTGTGCAGGGGCAACATGGAATCCCTGGTAAGGAGGTCAGTCACTCCAGCCAGTAGATAAATACCTTTTTTTCTGAATGGCCCACAAAGAATTCTACAATTGGACTGAATATTAGCAACATACTAGTAACATTTTTAAATGTACATTTCAAAATATTATTATTGACAAATTTTATAAGGTTATAAGCAGCTAAAACAACAGAAACAGAAATAAAAAGAAAAACTTCCTGTAAATGGGTATATAGGCAATAAAAGTGCACTAAAAACAAAAGAACAGCAAAGATGAGTACAGGCTTCAGAATAAGAGGAGGTTCAAGAGGGGAGAGTCATGTGAATGTGCTGGGGGACCATGTAGTTAGTTGCAAGTCATTACTAAAGACCTAACTTTCACACTGCATGGTAGGTCTAGGGGTATTTACAATATTAGATAGATAAATGATAGGTAGAATATGAAAGTGACAAAGTTCTACAAAGGAAATTCAAAACATGCCATGTAGGTTTAGAGAAAGTAGATATTTCATTAAATATCAAATATACATATGTGTGTGGTCATGTGTATTTACTATATTACACACATAGAAAATTACTCTCTTAATTTTCAAAACAACCCTATGGCATAGCCACAGGAAAATCACCCTCATTTACACATAAGGAACCCATATATCTAAAAAGTGAAGTGACTTACTCAAGGCTTTTCAATTGATAAAAGGCAGGTCTGGGATTTGAGCCCATTTTATTCATGGGTTGTATCTTTTCCTTTACCTCATTGAGCATAGTAATAATAGCTGCCTTGACTCACAGACTCCAAGAAGGGACTAGTGGTTACCAAAGGGGAGAGGTGGGGGAGAGCAGGTGGGGAGGGAGGGAGAAGGGGATTGTGGGGTATCATGATTGGTGCACATGGTGTGTGTGGGGTCATGGGGAAGACAGTGTAGCTCAGAGAAAACAAATAGGAACTCTGTGGCATCTTACTACACTGATGGGCAGTGTCTGCAATGGGGTATGGGGGGGACCAATAATAAGGGTGAATGTAATAACCGCATTGCTTTTCTTGTGAAACCTTCATAAGAGTCTATCAATGATACCTTAATTTTAAAAAAATACCTCCCCCCCGAAAATAATAATAGCTGTCTTAAACTCTTTATCTGGTAATTCCAACACCTGAGTCGTCTCAGGGTTGGTCTCTACTGAATGTATTTAAATTTGAGAATGGTTCTTAGCCCAATTTCTTCATATGTCTAGTCATTTTAATTTTTTCTGGGATATTGTGAATATTACATTATAGAGACTATGGATCCTGTTGTATTTGCCAAAAAATGGGTGCATTTGTTTACTTGTTTGTTTTAGCACACATATAACTTGGCTGAAATCAGACTAACTAGAAACCCTTTCTCTTGGGCAGCAGCTCACATCGCAGTTCAGTGCTTCGCTCCTCAGCTGGAATGTATCCCATGAGAGGGATTCAAGAAGCATTAAAACAAAGAAGCTAGGCTTGGAGAGCTTAAGAAACTCACTCAGGTTCACACAGCTCGAACTCAGTCCTGGGCTATCTGACTCCAGAACTTGTGACCTTTTGTGACCATGTTTTGTCTCTTTAGGTACAGAACTGAAAAAGAAAGATAAACGGATCTTTGGAGATGTTAATCTGGTCAAACTGAGAAAACATGAGTTGGGTTAAGTTCTACCTCTCCAGATCCTAAGGAAAGAGGAAATGGTATAAGAGAAAGGACTCAGCATGGATAATTTTTCTGGCTCCAACACATGCATTGCTCTATCCAATTTCTGTCCATTCCATTGTGTCAGTTGCCATTCCACTTAGATCAATGGATCCTGAGCATCAGATACCACACGTTCTGAGCCATGTTGCTTGTCCTTATAAAGGACTGATTCATAATTTTCCTTGTGCCCATGATAAAAAGAAAAAATGAAACTCGATTATTTTAGCATGGAATTATGTGGTTGTTATTTTGTTCAATAAAATTGAATGATATGCTTCAACCATTAGATTAGTGATTTAACAGCATATCATACCAGCATTTCTAGAACAAACAAGAAATTGACTACAACCCCAAACAGACTCCAAGAATAACCCATATTCAGAGGTCACCCATATTCTGTGCTTCTTTATTCTCTGTATCTTTGATTAGAAGAACTTGGAGAACACAAGCTATTGAGTGACATGGCTACAGAGAAAGAAGTGACTGCATTTGCTGGGTGCCATTTCAGCTCCTACCTGCCTCACCGATCTGCTTATGCAACATCTACAGGGATAGGATTCAGGTTGCTGGCACCTGCCATGAGAAGAAATGCCCAGCTTATTATCCCTCGTCTCCCCAGACCAAGGGAGGCACAGTGCAAGTGAGGCTGCCCCAACATAGCCTCAAGCTGGCCTAGGATTATCAAGTATAGAAAAAGACAAAATGGTATGGTCATCTCTGAGCTAACACTGGTTCATCTCATCTGGCCTTTTTTATCATACTGTAGGCCTCTATATGCACCTCCCTGAAAGTCCCAGACAAAAAAAAATCACAAGGCTAAGTGAAGTAACCAAAGCTTACTTATCTGGTTTGCTGATGAATGGAATGCTAGGATCCTGCCAAGAACACACAGGTTTCATGGACGGGCCCCTAACTACCCTCTCTTAGACCACCTCACTCCAGGGACACAGCACTGGAGTTCCAATCCTCTTGAGATTTGGGTACCTCACAGAATTAATTATCTTCAATTGAACTGATCTTGAGATTGGTTCAACCTACAGCTAAGAATAGCAGAACCTCAATTCCAAAGGTGCTGATGAAATCACAAGAACACATCTCTCAGGGGTTCTATGAACAAGTAAAGGAGACAGACGTTAGCAGCAAATTCTGAAATAAATAGAAAAGGGACGCTGTGGGGTTGTTATTAGGCTCTACTCCATGTTATTCATGGTACTCTGTCAATGCAACTGCCTGGGATGACATACAGCAGCAGGACCACAATCCTGACCCAGATTCCTCGCCCCTATTCCTCAGAATGGACAAAAATTAAAAGTTTCCTAGTGCTGTGACAGAAAAGGAGAAGTCTGAACAGATGCAGGGATGGCAAGAACCATTACTCAACAAGTCCAGAGCATGAAGCAAATTTCCTTTTGATGCCTTTAAAAGGAGTTCCCATAGCCTTCCCCGATGCACAGTGGGAGAGATGTATGCGAAGCATAGGGAAGCCTGTCAGTAACACCTGAGACTGGCAAGAACAGCCAGGTAAGGACCAGGACAGAGGATACACAACTCAATTTTCCTTGCTTTTTCTTCCTCTTTCTCCTCTGCACATCACACCCTATGATCAGCTGGAAGCCTACCCTTCACAGTCCTGTAACTACAATGGTGATACTATGCTTTAGTGACCAAAAGGGACAGAGAGCAGGTCCCTAAAGTGTTAGGGACAATACGGGTCACTGTCTATAAGGAGAACAGAGCACAGGATTCAGCAGTGACTTCTCTCTAAATGCTACCATGATAATCCCTTTCACTCAGTGTGCAGCCTCTGCAGGAGATGCACATGCCCACACACACACACACACACACACACATCACACACACATAAACACATGCCACACACCACATTAAGGCGTTCAGAGGATGTGGCTACAGCCAAACAAGTTTCTCTGCTACTCACGGAATCTCCAGCAAAGAGAGGCTGCATTTGTCCTTTGTTTTATACATTTTATACATTTTTATACATTTTAAATATCTTATGAACCCATGGTTTCATGTCGGGTGTGGTTTCCTTAACTAAAAGATCTATTTTGCAGTAAGTAGTACATTTACGTGGCCCCAACTTGAAACTGTGCTGTTTAAAGGTACAAGTGAAAATTTCCTACCCATTTCTGGCCCTCACTCAATAAAATCCCATACCTCTAAAAGCAATTCTGTTTATTATTACCTGTTTATTCTTTCAGATATTTTTAATGAGCATGCTAACCAGTAAAATAAATATTAGTCTGGGAGGTGGGGTTAGAATGTTTATATTTGGAATCAACATGGGAACAGGAGTTTCAGACATGTCCAGATCACTCCAGTCACCACCACATCAATCCCTCTGCTGTTACATTTTTTGTTTTTTATTTTTATTTTTTTGGTATCACTAATCTACAATTACATGAGGAACATTATGTTTACTAGACTCCTCCCATCACCAAGTCCCCCCCACATACCCCATTACAGTCACTGTCCATCAGCATAGTAAGATGCTATAGAATCATTACTTGTCTTCTCTGTGTTATACAGCCCTCCCCATGCCCTCGCCCTTTATTATGTCTGCTAATAGTAATGCCCCCCCTATTTTTCCCCTTATCCCTCCCTTCCTACCCATCCTCCCCAGTTCCTTTCCCTTTGGTAACTGTTAGTCCATTCTTGGGTTCCGTGAGTCTGCTGCTGTTTTGTTCCTTCAGTTTTTTCTTTGTTCTTATACTTCACAGATGAGTGAAATCATTTGGTACTTGTCTTTTTCCACCTGGCTTATTTCACTGAGCATAATACCCTCTAGCTCCATCCATGTTGTTGCAAATGGTAGGATTTGTTTTCTTCTTATGGCTGAATGATATTCCATTGTGTAAATGTACCACATGTTCTTTACCCATTCACCTACTGATGGAAACTTAGGTTGCTTCCATTTCTTGGCTATTGTAAATGGTGCTGCAATAAACATAGAAGTGCATCTGTCTTTTTCAAACTGGGCAGCTGCATTCTTAGGGTAAATTCCTAGGAGTGGAATTCCTGGGTCAAATGGTATTTCTATTTTGAGTTTTTTGATGAACCTCCATACTGCTTTCCACAATGGTTGAACTAATTTACATTCCCACCAGCAGAGTAGGAGGGTTCCCCTTTCTCGACTCACAAACATTTGTTGTTGTTTGTTTTTTGGATGTTGGCCATTCTTACTGGTGTGAGGTGATATCTCATTGTGGTATTAATTTGCATTATTCTGATGATTAGAGATGTGGAGCATCTTTTCATGTGACTGTTGGCCATCTGAATTTCTTCTTTGGAGAAGTGTCTGTTTAGATCCTCTGCCCATTTTCTAATTGGATTATTTGCTTTTTGTTTGTTGAGGTGTGTGAACTCTTTATATATTTTGGATGTCAACCCTTTATCAGATATGTCATTTATGAATATATTCTCCCATACTGTAGGATGCCTTTTTGTTCTATTGATAGTGTCCTTTGCTGTACAGAAGCTTTTCAGCTTGATATAGTCCCACTTGTTCATTTTTGCTTCTGTTTCCTTTGCCCGGGGAGATATGTTCATGAAGAATTCACTCATGTTTATGTCCAAGAGATTTTTGCATATGTTTTTTCTAAGAGTTTTATGGTTTCATGACTTACATTCAGGTATTTGATCCATTTTGAATTTACTTTTGTGTATGGGGTTAGACAGTGATCCAGTTTCATTCTCTTACATGTAGCTGTCCAGTTTTGCCAGCACCATCTGTTGAAGAGACTGTCATTTCCCCATTGTATGTCCATGGCTCTTTTATCATATATTAATTGACCATATATGTTTGGGTTATAGTCTGGAGTCTCTATTCTGTTCCACTGGTCTGTGGCTCTGTTCTTGTGCCAGTACCAAACTGTCTTGATTACTGTGGCTTTGTAGTAGAGCTTGAAGTTGGGGAATCAAGATCCCCCCCACTTTATTCTTCCTTCCCAGGATTGCTTTGGCTATTCAGGGTCTTTTGTGGTTCCATATGAATTTTAAAACTTTTTGTTCCAGTTCGTTGAAGAATGCTGTTGGTATTTTGATAGGGATTGCTTTGAATTGGTAGATTGCTTTAGGCAGGATGGCCATTTTGACAATATTAATTCTTCCCAGCCAAGACCATAGGATGAGTTTCCATTTGTTATTGTCCTCTTTAATTTCTCTTAAGAGTGTCTGATAGTTTTCAGGGTATAGGTCTTTCACTTCCTTGGTTAGGTTTATTCCTATGTATTTTATTCTTTTTGATGCAATTGTGAATGGAATTATTTTCCTGATTTCTCCTTCTGCTAGTTCATCATTAGGGTATAGGAATGCAACAGATTTCTGTGTATTAATTTTGTATCCTGCAACTTTGCTGAATTCAGATATTAGTTCTAGCAGTTTTGGAGTGGAGTTCTTAGGGTTTTTTATGTACAATATCATGCCATCTGCAAATAGTGACAGTTTGACTTCTTTACTTATCTGGATGCCTTGTATTTCTTTGTTTTGTCTGATTGCCATGGCTAGGACCTCCAGTACTATGTTGAATAACAGTGGGGAGAGTGGGCATCCCTGTCTTGTTCCCGATCTTAGAGGAAATGCTTTCAGCTTCTCACTGTTAACTATGATGTTGGCTGTGGTTTTGTCATATATGGCTTTTATTATGTTGAGGTACTTGCCCTCTATACCCATTTTGTTAAAGAGTTTTTATCATGAATGGATGTTGAACTTTGTTGAATGCTATTTTCAGCATCTATGGAGATGATCATGTGGTTTTTGTCCTTCTTTTTGTTGATGTGGTGGATGATGTTGATGGATTTTCGAATGTTGCACCATCCTTGCATCCCCTGAGATGAATCCCACTTGATCATGGTGTATGATCCTCTTGATGTATTTTTGAATTCGGTTTGTTAATATTTTGTTGAGTATTTTTGCATCTACGTTCATCAGGGATATTGTTCTGTAATTTTCTTTTTTGGTGGGTTCTTTGCCTGGTTTTGGTATTAGAGTGATGCTGGCTTCATAGAATGAGTTTGGAAGTATTCCCTTCTCTTCTACTTTTTGGAAAACTTTATGGAGAATGGGTATTATGTCTTCTCTTAATGTCTGATAAAATTCAGCAGTGAATCCATCTGGTCCAGGAGTTTTGTTCTTTCATGTTACCTTTTAACTTTTACTTCTCTCCCCCTGGATGTCTCTGTCCTCAGTGAAGAACACAGGTTCTCTAAATTTCATTTCAGTTTTCAAATTTGAATCTGAGTCTAGAAGGCATCCAAGTTCACCAAAATCTATAAATAATCAATCAAGCACTGAAAATTTGTGATAAAACAGCACACAACTAATATAAATGGAAGAACAAATTCATTTTAAATTTTGTCATATTTTAGAACAAGCCTAGAAAAATACCCACTGACCCCAGGGGAAAAGGAAAGACGACACATTGAATGTTTTTATATTTGAGTGAAGTGCCAGCAAGTAATGGCCTAAGAGTCTGGGCTGAACTGTAGCAAACGGGGCAAGAAAACAGGAAGTAAGTCCTCATCTGGACTTGGGGAACTAAGAGGAAAGCTGGCAGGGTATTGGGACTGAGGCTCTGTCTCTGCTTAGCCACAAATGGTCAAGAGACAGGACTAAGGAGAGTGGAGCTCCTGGGCCTTTTCAATTTGCTGTAAGTGAATGAGAGGCCTCCGTCCTAGGTGAGGGAGAGGTGTGGCTCAGCTGTGGGCAGTGCAAAAAGCAACAGCTGTTGAGACCAGGAAGCCCCGGAGGGACTGTGCTCACCAAGGGCGTGGGGAGAGGTCAACCTATGCAGAACAAATACACACAGAGCTCCACTAATTCACCACCACATCCAGAGCTCTGTCTTGGGGCCATGGGGAACACAGAGGCTAATAAACAGAGGCCCCGAGCAGTGCAGACTCCGGGGAGAGAGTACAGGAAACTCCAGCTACTAAGATCCCATTTTGGCCAATTGCGCACAAGCAAGGAACCATGGAGACTTCAGCTGTTGGCAGACAAAATGTGGTGATGTCAGGAGGCCGTGTTGGGGATGGAAAGGGCACAGGTCATGCAGTGAAACAACTGAGGCTACATCCAGGCTCTGGCCGTGCTGGATGTGACTTAAGGGTTAGTGGTTATCTAGTCTTTTTTCTATTAGGGGTGTTATTTGCTTATTAAATCAAATTATTACTTACATCTTTAAGAACATCAATTCTTCCTATATGTTGAATTAGCTTCCCACATTTTTGCTTACCTTTTTACTTTGTGTGTGTGATCTTTTTCTTTAAAAGGAGAATTTTTACACTTAATTTGACTGAACAATTTTCTTTTCCTTTATTGTTGTTTCCTGTTTTTTGCTTTGAAAAAGCCACCCTTGTCCTGAGATCAAACAACTATTTTGCAGTATTTCCTTCTCATTGTTTTACAGTTATGCTTGTCAATGTAATGCTTTAGCATTGTGAAATTTATTCTGTAAACACTGTGAGCCATAAATCTAAACTAATTTTCCCCAAAGACTTACCCAGCTTGTCCCAGACTATTTGTTCACTCTCTCATTCCTTGCCTACTGGTTGGCAAAGCCACCTTTAACAGATCAAAATCTGATGCACACTGTGCTCTGTTTCTGGGCTTCTTATTTTTTTTCCTTTAATGGATTTTTTAATGAGGAAGGGCAGCCTCATGCAACATGTCCTGGGGTGTCTCACACAAAGGGAAAATAGTTTGGTTAGAAACCTATGGTCAGTGAGAGAATAAGACACAAGAGGCACTATTGTCTGGTGAATGGCAACTTCAGCAGGTGCGATCAGGGCTGACAGATTCATAGGACAGGGTTAACTTCAGAGAGAATTTAAGAAACTCTGTTCCATTCCCAGAATTTTACCTACAAAGAGTGTGTTAGCTTTGCCTGACATCCTCCTTATGCCTCTGTAACCATAATGTTTCCCACAGATTCCTATGGCCAGGACTTGATTAATTATTTCTGTTCTTCCCATTACTTATATTCTTTAAGGGTTTTTTTATTCACCTGAAAGATAACTTGCTGAGCACTTATGTTGTACCAGGCTAATGCTAGATATCAGAGGTGAACAACAGACACCTCTGCCTATTTTAATGGTGTTCCTAGGAAAATGAGGACAATACAGGTGGATAGATGGTCACAATCCAGAGTGACACATGCTATGACTGGTGAGGCACAGGGATAGGTGGGGTGTGGACCTGAGTTTGTTGAGAGAAGGTAGTCAGGGAAGGCTTTCCAGAAGAAGTGACATCAAAGCTGAGATACGAGGGAAAACTACCCCAGTCCAAGAAAATGAGATGGACAAGAGCCCAGAGGAGAGAAAAACATCTGGATATTTGAGAGCATAATTGGCACACAGGGTGTGGAGCAGAGGAGGAGGGTCTGGGAGCCATGGGAGACATCTATGATAAATGCCAGTGTGAGCAAAGGTATTTAGGCCATGTTCAGAAGCTTGGAGTTTATCCCGAGAGTCATGAGGAAACCCTGAAGGATTTTTCACGGAAGCAACATAATCAAATATGATTTATAGAAAACCCATGCCGTCTGGACTGCAGAGACACCAGGTGTGCCTGGAAGCAGGGGGAACATGGCTCCAATCTAAACCATAAATGATAGTGCCCTGAACAATGTAGTGGCAGCTGGGACTTGGTAACAGAGAAGTGTATAATTTTAGTTATAGAGAAAAAGTAAAATTGCTAGGATTTGGTGGTAGGCAGGATTCTAAATATAGAAGAAAAATAGTGGTATTTGGAAGAAAAATTGGTCAATAATAACACTCAGATTTCTGGAGAGACCAACTGTGCAGAGAGTGGAGATGGTGCTGTCAGTATTAAATATGCTTTTACCAACCCCCAAGCCCCTTTTCCACTAGCCATGCTTTTTGAAATTTTGGGAAAATATACTGAAGACCTTCTGACTGTGAAATCTCAGAACGGATTCATGTCATAATGTCCATATGAATGCCATAAGAGGTGCATCAACAACGCCTCCAGCCTGGCCCCCAAAAATATATACTGCATCAATGCTTATAAAATAAAGTGAAAAAAAACCTCTTCCACTGCAAACAAATCTTTGCTTTCCCATGGCACCAAGCATTGCAACAGTGCATAATTATCATAGTTCACAATCCAGGCCTTACCAACTTCATTCAATTTACCCAACATTCTGCTTACAGAAAAATGGGATGGAAAAACCTGACCAGCACCTCAGATTTTGTCCTTTTGGGGCTCTCCGAGCAGCCAGAGCAGCAGGAGGTCCTCTTTGGGCTGTTCCTGCCCATGTACCTGGTCACACTGGCAGGAAACCTCCTCATCATTCTGGCCATCATCGTTGATGCTCACCTCCACACCCCCATGTACTTCTTCTTGGCCAACCTCTCCCTCACTGACACCTGCTTTGTGTCCACCACAGTTCCTAAGATGCTAGCAAACATATGGATGCAGAATCACGTCATCTCATATGCAGGATGTCTATCACAATTGTATTTTTTCATGCTGTTTGTGATGCTGGAGGCATTCCTCTTGGCTGTCATGGCCTATGACCGCTATGTGGCCATATGCCACCCACTCCATTACATCATGATCATGAGCCCTGGGCTCTGTGTACTCCTCGTGTCTGCATGCTGGATCTTGAACGCACTCCACTCCCTCCTTCACGCACTCTTGATGAACAGCCTGTCCTTCTGTGCAGACCACGAGATCCCACACTTCTTCTGTGACATCAACCCCCTTCTGAATCTGTCCTGCACTGACCCCTTTATCAATGAGCTGGTGATCTTTACCATAGGGGGTCTCGCGGGACTGGTTTGTGTGCTTTGCCTGATTATCTCTTATGCATACATTTTCTCAGCAATCCTGAAGATCCCCTCAGCTCAGGGGAAGCAGAAAGCCTTTTCCACCTGCAGCTCTCATCTCTCTATGGTCTCTCTATTCTTTGGGACGTCCTTCTTTGTTTACTTCAGACCCTCCTCAAAACGCTCGGCACAGAACGGCACAGTTGCATCAGTCATGTACACAGTGGTCACCCCGATGTTGAATCCCTTTATCTACAGTTTGAGGAACAGAGACATCAAGTCTTCCTTGAAAAAACTAATTTGGGTTAGGAAAATTCATGCCTCTTAGTGGTAGTGGCTGCACATCCAATATGGGGGTCTCCACCTAATTGCATTCACCACAATTAAGCAGTGAAGACGAGAGAGGGACCAAAAGTGTGGATTTCACTTCCAGGACTTGTGATCTGAACTTGAAATAGTCATATCAAAGCTACAGGACTGCATCAGAACAAACACAACATCAGGTCAATATCATTAGCTTAACATCTTACAATCATGCTCCGAAAGCATAGCCAGATGTATATCATAAAGGAAGGGCTTGAATACTTTTGAAACAGCATGGGACAGCTTATGACCAATAAAAGGGAATATCTGGTTGTACTGTTCTATGTGGCCAAGAACAAACTCCAGGAAAAGACAACTTTCCTCCACCATCACCTTGACCTTGGGGACTTGGATCCCTACCAATAGCGTTCTCAAACATGGACTCCCTATGTCTGTGATGTCCCATGCTTAAAGAATGGAAACTGGAGAGGTGGAGCCAACATGGCGGCATGAGTAGGACAGTGGAAATCTCCTCCCAAAAACATACATACTTTTGAAAATACAACAAATGCAACTAATCCTAAAAGAGGGACCAGAAGACACAGGACAACAGCCTGACTACATCCACACGTGCGAGAGCCCAGCACCTGGTGAAAGGGGTAAGATACAAGCCCCGGCCCCGGGTGACTGGAGCGCCTCTCACCCCAGCTCCCGGCGGGAGGAGAGGAGTCGCAACGGGGAGGGAGAGGGAGCCCAGGACTGCTAAACACCCAGCCCCAGCCACCCACTCCAGAGTGCAGACACAGTGCATGCGTGGAGGGCTGGAAACTAGGGAAATAGGGCAGCAAAACCTCTGAGCGAGTTCCGAAGCTGATTCCCCTGTGACAAAGAAAAGCGAGTGCTTTTTGAAAGTCTTAAAGGGACAGGGACATAGCAACTGGACGAAAACAACACAGGTCACACCCAAGTGGCTGGAAATTACAGGGAAAACCAGGCGCACTAACCCACTGGGCAACAGCTCTGAGACCCCTCACGGAGGTAAACAGCCAAACAGCCCCCCTGTCCATTACCACTCCGGGCGCTGCAAAAGCAGAGAAGCAGCTGAAGGCAGACCACGCCCACAGAAAGGGAAATCCCTACACTCCAGCCAGGCAAGATACAAAGACCCAGTCTACACGCAATTACCCAACACAAGCCACTAGGGGTCGCAGTTGTCCCAGTAAAGAAAGGCCAGTAGCAGGTAAAAAGTTTGGTCCTCCCAGCTGACAGTCAATAGCACCTGTCAACATGAAAAGGCAAAAAAATATGATCCAGACAAGACCAACCCAATCAGCTTTGGCATCTGCTACATCTTCCCCTGAGAAGGAACCTGGGGAGATAGATTTAGCCAGTCTTCCTGAAAAAGAATTCAAAACAAAAGTCAAAACCATACTGATGGACTTCCAGAGAAATATGCAAGAACTAAGGAAGGAGAATACAGAAATAAAACAAGCTCTGGAAGGACTTCAAAACAGAATGGATGAGATGCAAGAGACCATTAATGGACTAGAAAACAGAAAACAGGAAGGCAGAGAAGCTGATGAAGAGAGAGATAAAAGGATCTCCAGTAATCAAAAAATTTTAAGAGAGCTGAGTGACCAATCGAAACGGAACAATATCCACATTATAGGGGTACCAGAAGAAGAAGAGAGAGAAAAAGGGATAGAAAGTGTCTTTGAAGAAATAATTGCTGAAAGCGTCCCCAAACTAGGTGAAGAAATGGCCTCTCAGACCACAGAGGTACACAGAACTTCCATGACAAGGGATCCAAGGAGGGCAACACCAAGACATATAACAATTAAAATGGCAAAGATCAAAGACAACGACAAAGTATTAAAGGCAGACAGAGAGAAAAAAAAGGTTGCCTACAAAGGAAAACCCATCAGGCTATCATCAGACTTCTCAACAGAAACCATACAGGCCAGAAGAGAATGGCATGATATACTTAATGCAATGAAACAGAAGGGCCTCGAACCAAGAATACTGTATCCAGCACAAATATCATTTAAATATGAAGGAGGGATTACACAATTCCCAGACAAACAAAAGTTGAGGGAATTTGCCTCCAACAAACCACCTCCACAGGGCATTCTACAGGGACTGCTCTAGATGGGAGCACTCCTAAAAAGAGAACAGAACAAAACACCCAACATATGAAGAAGGGAGGAGGAGGAATAAGAAGAGAGAGAAATAAAGAATCATTAGACCACGTTTATAATAGCTCAACAAGCGAGTTAAGTTAGACAGCAAGATAGTAAAGAAGCTAACCATGAACCTTTGGTAACTACCAACTTAAATCCTGTAATGGCAATAAGTACATACCTTTCAATAATCACCCTAAATGTAAATGGACTGAATGCACCAATCAAAAGACACAGAGTAAAAGAATGGACAAAAAGGAAGATCCATCCATATGCTGATTACAAGAAACTCACCTCAAACCGAAAGACATGCACAGACTTAAAGTCAAGGGATGGAAAAAGATATTTCATGCAAACAACAGAGAGAAGAAAGCCGGTGTTGCAATTCTGGTATCAGACCAAACAGACTTCAAAATAAAGAAAGTAACAAAAGAAAAAGAAGGACATTACATAATGATAAAGGGCTCAGTCCAACAAGAGGATATAACCATAATAAATATATATGCACCCAATACAGGAGCACCAACATATGTGAAACAAATACTAACAGAACTAAAGGAGGAAATAGAATGCAATGCATTCATTCTGGGAGACTTCAACACACCACTCACTCCAAAGGACAGATCCACCAGACAGAAAATAACTAAGGACACAGAGGCACTGAACAACACACTAGAACAGAAGGACCTAATAGATATCTACAGAACTCTACATCCAAAAGCAGCAGGATACACATTCTTCTCAAGTGCACATGGAACATTCTCCAGAATAGACCACATACTAGGCCACAAAAAGAGCCTCAGTAAATTCCAAAAGATTGAAATCCTACCAACCAACTTTTCAGACCACAAAGGTATAAAACTAGAAATAAACTGTACAAAGAAAGCAAAAAGGCTCACAAACACATGGAGGCTAAACAACATGCTCCTAAATAATCAATGGATCAATGACCAAATCAAAATGGAGATCAAGCAATATATGGAAAAAAACGACAACAACAACACAAAGCCCCAACTTCTGTGGGACACAGCAAAAGCAATCTTAAGAGGAAAGTATATAGCAATCCAGGCATATTTTAAAAAGGAAGAACAATCCCAAATGAATGGTCTAATGTCACAATTATCGAAATTGGAAAAAGAAGAACAAATGAGGCCTAAGGTCAGCAGATGGAGGGACATAATAAAGATCAGAGAAGAAATAAATAAAATTGAGAAGAATAAAACAATAGAAAAAATAAATGAAACCAAGAGCTGGTTCTTCGAGAAAATAAACAAAACAGATAAGCCTCTAGCCAGACTTATTAAGAGGAAAAGAGAGTCAACACAAATCAACAGTATCAGAAACGAGAAAGGAAAAATCACGACGGACCCCACAGAAATACAAAGCATTATTAGAGACTACTATGAAAACCTATATGCTAACAACCTGGGAAGTCTAGGAGAAATGGACAACTTCCTAGAAAAATACGACCTTCCAAGACTGACCCAGAAAGAAACAGAAAATCTAAACAGACCAATTACCAGCAACGAAATTGAAGCGGTAATCAAAAAAGTACCAAAGAACAAAACCCCTGGGCCAGATGAATTCACCTCGGAATTTTATCAGACATACAGGGAAGACATAATACCTATTCTCCTTAAAGTTTTCCAAAAAATAGAAGAGAAGGGGATACTCCCAAACTCATTCTATAAACCTAACATCACCCTAATACCAAAACCAGGCAAAGACCCCACCAAAAAAGAAAACTACAGACCAATATCCCTGATGAATATAGATGCAAAAATACTCAACAAAATATTAGCAAACCGAATTCAAAAATATATCAAAAGGATAGTGCACCATGATCAAGTGGGATTCATCCCAGGGATGCAAGGATGGCACAACATTCGAAAGTCCATTAACATCATCCACCACATCAACAAAAAGAAAGACAAAAACCACATGATCATCTCCATAGATGCTGAAAAAGCATTTGACAAAGTTCAACATCCATTCATGATAAAACCTCGCAGCAAACTGGGAACAGAAGGCAAGTACCTCAACATAATAAAGGCCATTTATGATAAACCCACAGCCAACATTATATTGAACAGCGAGAAGCTGAAAGCATTTCCTCTGCGATCGGGAACTAGACAGGAATGCCCACTCTCCCCACTGTTATTTAACATAGTACTGGAGGTCCTAGCCATGGCAATCACACAAAACAAAAAAATAGAAGGACTCCAGATTGGTAAAGAAGAAGTTAAACTGTCAGTATTTGCAGATGACATGATACTGTACATAAAAAACCCTAAAGACTACACCCCAAAACTACTAGAACTGATATCGGAATACAGCAAAGTTGCAGGATACAAAATCAACACACAGAAATCTGTGGCTTTCCTATACACTAACAATGAACCAACAGAAAGAGAAATCAGGAAAACAACTCCATTCACAATTGCATCAAAAAAAAATAAAATACCTAGGAATAAACCTAACCAAAGAAGTGAAAGACTTTTACTCTGAAAACTACAAGTCACTCTTAAGAGAAATTAAAGGGGACACTAACAGATGGAAACTCATCCCATGCTCGTGGCTAGGAAGAATTAATATCGTAAAAATGGCCATCCTGCACAAAGCAATATATAGATTTGATGTAATCCCTATGCAACTACAAGCAACATTCTTCAATGAACTGGAACAAATAATTCAAAAATTCATATGGAAACAACAAAGACCCCAAATAGCCAAACCAATCCTGAGAAAGAAGAATAAAGTAGGGGAGATCTCACTCCCCAACTTCAAGCTCTACTATAAAGCCATAGTAATCAAGACAATTTGGTACTGGCACAAGAACAGAGCCACAGACCAATGGAACAGACTAGAGAATCCAGACATTAACCCAAACATATATGGTCAATTAATATACGATAAAGGGGCCATGGACATACAATGGTGAAATGACAGTCTCTTCAACAGGTGGTGCTGGCAAAACTGGACAGCTACATGTAGGAGAATGAAACTGGACCATTGTCTAACCCCATATACAAAAGTAAACTCAAAATGGATCAAAGACCTGAATGTAAGCCATGAAACCATTAAACTCTTGGAAGAAAACATAGGCAAAAACCTCTTAGACATAAACATGAGTGACCTCTTCTTGAACATATCTCCCCGGGCAAGGAAAACAACAGCAAAAATGAACAAGTGGGACTATATTAAGCTGAAAAGCTTCTGTACAGCAAAAGACACCATCAATAGAACAAAAAGGAACCCTACAGTATGGGAGAATATCTTTGAAAATGACACATCCGATAAAGGCTTGACGTCCAGAATATATAAAGAGCTCACACGCGTCAACAAACAAATAACAAATAACCCAATTAAAAAATGGGCAGAGGAACTGAACAGACAGTTCTCCAAAAAAGAAATACAGATGGCCAACAGACACATGAAAAGATGCTCCACATCGCTAATTATCAGAGAAATGCAAATTAAAACTACAATGAGGTATCACCTCACACCAGTAAGGATGGCTGCCATCCAAAAGACAAACAACAACAAATGTTGGCGAGGCTGTGGAGAAAGGGGAACCCTCCTACACTGCTGGTGGGAATGTAAGTTAGTTCAACCATTGTGGAAAGCAGTATGGTGGTAAATCAAAATGCTCAAAACAGACTTACCATTTGACCCAGGAATTCCATGCCTAGGAATTTACCCTAAGGATGCAGCAATCAAGTTTGAGAAAGACAGATGCACCCCTATGTTTATCGCAGCACTATTTACAATAGCCAAGAATTGGAAGCAACCTAAATGTCCATCGATACATGAATGGATAAAGAAGATGTGGTACATATACACAATGGAATACTACTCAGCCATAAGAAAAGGGCAAATCCTACCATTTGCAGCAACATGGATGGAGCTGGAGGGTATTATGCTCAGTGAAATAAGCCAAGCAGAGAAAGAGAAATACCAAATGATTTCACTCATCTGTGGAGTATATGAACAAAGGAAAAACTGAAGGAACAAAACAGCAGCAGAATCACAGAACCCAAGAATGGACTAACAGGTACCAAAGGGAAAGGGACTGGGGAGGATGGGTGGGTAGGGAGGGATAAGGGGTGGGAAGAAGAAGGGTGGTATTAAGATTAGCAAGCATGGTGGGGGTGGGAGAAAGGGGAGGGCTGTACAACAGAGAAGACAAGTAGTGATTCTACAACATTTTGCTATGCTGATGGAAAGTGACTGTAAAGGGGTTTATGGGGGGACCTGGTATATGGGAGAGCCTAGTAAACATAATATTCGTCATGTAAGTGTAGATTAATGGTAACAAAAAAAAAGCAGTTCCTGTGTGGCGACCTCCAATGAGTTCTACACAATGGTACAAAGGGCATATAAAAGTGTAGGCAAAGGATCTGTTTGTGTTTATACAGAGGATCAAAGCCTAATTTGGCTACCCCGAAAATGAACTAAGATACAATATGAAAAAGAACTTCCAACATCAACACTTTCTGGAAGACTCATGCCAGAAGGTGATCATCAAAAAACCCCAACAAAGATCCACGCACTGCTACAGCTGTAGATGCACTCATCCCACCAGCTCCTGGACTTGCCATGGGAATGAGGAAGGAGATATCTAAGCTGGCCTGTGCATACAGTAAAACAACAAATTTGACTGGATCTATACTGTTGGAACTCAACCAAGAATTAGGAGAAGTGCAAATTGTAGCGCTCCAAAATCTTACAACTACAGACTGTCTTCTGTTAAAAGAACATATGGGATGTGAACATTCCCCAGGAATGGGTTGTTTTAATTTGTCTGATTTCTCTCAGACTGTTCAAGTTCAGTTGGACAATATCCACTATATCATAGATAAGTTTTCACAAATGCCTACGGTGCCTAACTGGTTTTCTTGGTTTCACTGGAGATGGCTGGTAATGCCCAGCATTTGTCTTGAGGTATTTTTACCACTTGGAAGAATTATGATACTTGGTTAATTCGATATGAGGCACGAATTCTATTTAAGGGTCTATTTAACAGGTCTGCTTTGGTTATGTAACTATACTCCTATTATGCTAATGTGTGTGCGCAATTTAATTAATAGCTTAAAACCTATACATGCTGAAGTTACTCTACAAGAAGATATGTCAAAGAAATAATCAATTTTCCCAAGTTTTCTTCCGCTTGCTACTTCTATAGCTTTTCTTCTTCCTTCCTAATTACAACCCTTAAATAGAATTCGTGCCTCATATCGAATTAACCAAGTATCATAATTCTTCCAAGTGGTAAAGATACCTCAAGACAAATGCTGGGCATAGAAGCCACAGGGCATAAATATGCAAAAAAGTAAAAAAGTAACCTTTTCAAACAATAAAGCTTCTCTCTCACTTACCAACTTTACATTTCCCTGTATGGCCCCGGAAGATGACTGGTTAGCCAGAGACAGGTAAGATTCCTCAAGGGAGGAACAATCTAAGACAGGCACAGTCGCAGGGGGGCCATCAGGTGAGAAAATGGGGATCAATAGAGGTGAGGCTTAGAACCTCCCCGCCCCCTGTTCTGAGAGAAATCTTCTGCATACGTGTATGTTTTATTGCCCTTGTCTAGCTTGGATTAACACATAGTCTACAGGCACACACCTGATCATCTACATTTGCTCTCTTACAACACTAAACTATGTTTTCTACCTTTATCTTGTATCTACCTACCACTTCAGCATTTTATTAAAAATAATAATAATAAAGAGAGAAATGTGGTATCCACATATAAATCAAGTATAAAAATCAAATGACTATTCATATTTGAACTGTTTATAGTTCATAATGCATGAGCAAAACCGAAAGCTTCTGTGATGACTGCCCTTGTAATGTTCACCATGTAACTTATTCACTATGTAAGAATTTGTTCTCCATGTAAGAACTTGTTCGTTATGCTTCAGAAGATTGGAGACTGATGAAAATTAAGGTTGGGGTGGATTAATGATTGTGCATTGAGCATTGACCCCCCTATACAGAATTTTACTGTTGTTAACAACCATATATATATATATATACACACACACTTCCAAGTGTAAAATAAATAAGTAACCGGGATGTAATGTATAGCATAAGGAATATAGTCAAAATATTGTAACAACTTGGTATGGTGATAGCTGATACCTAGAATTATCATGTATATAAATGTTGAATCACTGTGTTGTACACCTGAAACTAATGTAATACTGTGTGTCAACTACCCTTCAATAAAAAATAATTATCTAAAAAAAAATCAAATGAATATTCATATTTGAACTGATCATTTATAGTTCATAATGCATGAGCAAAACCAAAAGTTTCTGTGATGACTGCCCTTGTACTGTTCACCATGTAACTTATTCACTATGTAAGAATTTGTTCTCCATGTAAGAACTTGTTCGTTATGCTTCAGAAGATTGGAGACTGACGAAAATTAGGCTTGGGGTGGATTAATGATTGTGCATTGAGCATTGACTCCCCTATACAGAATTTTATTGTTGTTAACAACCATTTGATCAATAAATATGAGAGATGCCCTCTCAAAAAAAAAAAGTACACACTTCCAATTGCAAAATAAATAAGTAACCAGGATGTAATGTATAGCATAAGGAATATAGTCAAAATATTGTAACAACTTGGTATGGTGATAGCTGGTAGCTAGAATTATCATGTATATAAATGTTGAATCACTGTGTTGTACACCTGAAACTAATGTAATACTGTGTGTCAACTACCCTTCAATAAAAAATAATTATCTACAAAAAAAAAAAAAAAGAATGGAAACTGGGACAGGGAAAAGTTTAATGGGGTGGAGTCTTCAGGTAGCCCTACTGCAATGTTTTACAAGGAACACAAGGCCGCCATACCCCCTAATATCTCAAATTTCCCAAGTTCATTTTCATCTTTGGGGAAACTTTTTCCAAGTCCATTTCATCTTTGCAATCCCAATGCTTACCACTTGGCATAATGCCTGCCCCATTAGTATGTGCTGAACCCCACTGGCATGGCTGCAATCATAAACTTGCAGGCCAGTAACAATGACTTCCTGGACACTTCATAATCTCCTTCCTGAATGACTGAAACCCCCTCCTAATGTTCTTCATTCCCTGGCCTCTCCCTATTCCATCCACTCTGCACACCACAATCAGATCAGTCTTCACAGGATATGATGAAATCATCATGACCACTACCCTAGTAAAACCCAGTAACTTTCTTCTACTTGCAGAATAATGTTCAAAATATTTATCGTATTTATTATTAGGTCCACCATCACCAGTTCATAACATATGTGGTCCACAGTCAGCTCACACTGCTCTGTATTTCTCTCAAAATCAACAGGCCAATATTTTTATAATTCATTGATTATTATTGGTGGTTACTAAAAGCTAAGTCATTAAAAGTTGTGGGAAAGGTAAATCAGTAAAAGCTAGGGCAAATAAAGTTACAATACAGTAGAAAATAACCAATTAGATTCCATAGTAAAATTAATACTACTGGACTATTTTTCATTCTTCATTTCTCTGTATCAGGTTGTATGCTGCACTGACATAGGTTGTGATTGCTGTAGATAATACCTTCTCCAGTGAAAGTGTGTTGATAGTGAGCTCACACACTATCTTCTGACAATAAAATATAGTACAGGACTTCCTCAACTTACAATAGTTATTTTTTGTCTTGATAAACCCATCATTAAGTTGAAAATATTCTACATTAAGAATGCACTTGATATACATAACCTATGAAACATAGCTTAGCCTTGCCTACTTTCAGTGTGCTCAGAACACTTGCATTAACCTACATTTGGGCAAAATCATCTAACACAAAGTCCATTTTATAATAAAGTGTTGAATAGCTCATGTAATCTACTGAATACTGTACTGGCAGTGAAAAACAGAACAGTTGTATGGGTACAGAATGGTTGTACCAGTTGTTACCCTCATGCTCGTGTGCTGATGGGGACCTGCAGCTCGCTGCTGCCCAGCATCACCAGAGAGCATCATATTGCATTTCACAAGCCCAGGAAAAGATTAAAATTCAAAATTCACAAAACACTTTCTACTGAATGCGTATCATTTTTGCAACATCATAAATTCAAAAAAGCCTAAGTCCAACCATTCCAAGTCAGGGACCACCTGTATAGCAAAGTTGGTGGACAACAATGGCTTTAGTTAGACAGAAGCAAGTTCAAATCTTGGCTTTGCCACTTGTAGGCTGTGCAACCCTGACAATAACTTAACCTTTCAAAGTAAATATAACCTACCTCATTGTGTTGTCAGGAATTTTGAATATGATAATACATGTAAAGCAATGTTTGTGGTAAATTATATATGCATGTAAGTATTTAAAGAGTTATTTCCTAGTATACAGAATATTTTCAATAACTTTTGGCTATGGTGATGGTTTTCCTTGTTAAAATGAAAGCTTAACAGCAGCAGGTAATGTGAATTCACTCTCAAGAATGACTTATAAGGAATCATGTATGACCTAGAATTGAAATTATTAGAAGGGATCCTGTGCTTAAGTCACTCTTTTGGAGAATGTTGTGGGGTTTCATGTAGTATTGCCTACTTACTAGGAGTTACATGCAGGAGAGATTTTAGTCTACCTTTGAAACCATGTTTACTAGGCACTTAAATTTAAAGTAAAAATCTTAGTACTTAAAATACACAGGGGTTTGCGCCATCCCAGTTCCCTCTATTTCAATGGCAAACATGTATCTCTCACTGTTTAAATAAATATTTGTCAATATTTTTAGGTCTACCTTTAACTTAAATTAAGTGTGACTCTTTCATGCTTATACTTTGTATGTGGATGTCCACAAAACAACACAGTTTCCACATTTGTCATTATTATACCTTTTGAGGTGTGCCAGTATACCCAGACACCATGTTTTATCAAAGATTGCCCCTGCTGTACTGTTTGAAGATTAATCTAAAATTTTGAATATTAAAAAATATCATTTCAGCAAACATTGCTTTTTCATGATTTATTCTCCTAGCCTACATTCTTAAAAACAAATATTTCCATGTATACCAATGAACAGTTTTAAAGCTCATGTTTCTACACTGGCAAACTGTTATTAAAATGTAACAATTTCTGTAAGTTCTCACCAACTGTTTCACTATTATTCATTTTACTACCTTACTAAATATATAATGACATAATTCATAATAAGGATGATAATATTTCCATAAGTATTGAAAACCAAAAATTATGCCTATTATCTAGGGATACAGTAATTTTTTATATCATTACTACTTACCCACTCTAGCATTTAAAAATAGACATATTTTCAAATGAAATATGATACCCTCACTACAAATTTGAAGAACCATTATTCTGTTTTTCATTTATTTATTTATTTATTTTTAATTTTGGTATCATTAATCTACATTTACATGAAGAACATTATGTTTACTAGGCTCCCCCTTCACCAAGTCCCCCCCACATACCCCTTCACAGTCACTGCCCATCTGTGTAATAAGATGCTGTAAAATCACTACTTGTCTTCTCTGTGTTGCACAGCCCTCCCCGTGCCCCCCAAGCACTATACATGCTAAT